>NC_044002.1:22459899-22759899 GCF_902150065.1 Myripristis murdjan | reverse complement strand
ACCATTATCAGTTTATCAGTAGATAATATGTGAATGCAGTGCAGGGGAGAGGGTAAAAGTACATCATAATCTAAATATTCAATAGAACATAATGGTAATCATAAGACGCATTATAACAATAAATAACAGCCACAGATTCGTTTTCAGTAGTATTTTAAATCAAAGTGATCAGGTGATATTCATGCCTATTTGATGTTTCTTGCAGGTGAAGCAACGTGAAGCCCAACCCAATCCACAGCTCCTTCCTCACAGACTGAAGAACCACCCACCTCATCTGCCTCTGCTGCACAACCTGCCACAACTTAGCCCAGACTATATTACCATAATGCCACATGCATTTCCTTCAATGGCTGTGGTTGGAATTTAATTATGTTCACCTCTTAATTGACTATCATCACACAGTTACACTATTTGCACTATTTGAGTAAACAAATGAGGAGAATTTGTTGTAAATCATTCATGTGGTTGTCTTATTTCGAGTTTAGACTAGTTTAGACAGAATGCGTTTGTAACATCATTTCTCTATCGTGCTGTTTCAATTTATTTGGTTACTGATTTCCTTATTTGTTTTGTCTTTCTACTGATACAATGCCTTGTAAAATACACTGCCTGGCCAAAAAAAAAAGTCACCACCAAAAAAAAGGTCACACACTCCAATATTTCGTTGGACAGCCTTTAGCTTTGATTATGGCACGCATTCGCTGTGGCATTGTTTTGATATGCTTCTGCAAAGTCACAAGATTTATTTCTGTCCAGTGTCGCATTAATTTTTCACCAAGATCTTGTATTGATGATGGGAGAGTCGGACCACTGCACAAAGCCTTCTCCAGCACATCCCAAAGATTCTCAATGGGGTTAAGGTCTGGACTCTGTGGTGGCCAATCCATGTGGGAAAATGATGTCTCATGCTCCCTGAAGCACTCTTTCACAATTTGATCCCGATGAATCCTGGCATTGTCATCTTGGAATATGCCCATGCCATCAGGGAAGAAAAAAATCCATTGATGGAATCACCTGGTCATTCAGTATATTCAGTTAGTCAGCTGACCTCATTCTTTGGGCACATAATGTTGCTGAACCTAGACCTGACCAACTGCAGCAACCCCAGATCATAACACTGCCTCCACAGGCTTGTACAGTAGGCACTAGGCATGATGGGTGCATCACTTCATCTGCCTCTCTTCTTACCCTGATGCGCCCATCACTCTGTAACAGGGTAAATCTGGACTCATCAGACCACATGACAATATTGATGATATTAATGCGTTGGACAGTTCTAAACTCAATTTTAGTAGAATCTGCAATCTCCTTAGATGTTTTCTCTGTTTGATGCATGCCAATGATTTGACCCTTCTCAAACAGACTAACATCTTTTCCACGACCACAGGATGTGTCTTTCGACATGGTTGTTTAAGACATGAGAAGCTACTCATTGCATCAGTTGGGGTTAAACAACTTGTTGCCAGCTGAAAGATAATCGCCCATGCAGTAATTATCCAATAAGAGGCTCTTACCTATTTGCTTAGTTAAATCCACGTGGCGATTTTTTTTTTTTGGCCAGGCAGTGTATTACACCATAAACATCGGCTACAGCAGACCAATCCTCACTCATCTTCAACATCTACATATCCACACATCCACATACACACACACACACACCACACCCTCTGCACATTTGTAACATCACCATAATCTGTGCTCTCCATCTGTCCCATCTCCAGTCTTGGTGCTCGCTGCGTTGGTGGTGAACCTGGACGTGGCTGTGGCTGCTGCCCCCACTACGATCCCCGGCAAATTTTCAAATACAAACTCAGATCAAAAACTCTGACATGAAATGTTTGAAGGAAGGGAGGTAGATTTCTTGCAATTGTCTGAGGGGTTGCACAGACCCACAGAGGACATGTTCCCTCCCTTCAGTTTGGGAGGTCTGACTCACTTTGTCCCATCAGCCTCATACCTATCCACACATTCACACTGTCATACTGTGTGTGTGTGTGTGTGTGTGTGTGTGTGTGTGTGTGTGATAAAATATCATTCATAAATGCTGTATAGTCCTTCAACAAGTCTGATAAAATATCATCATAAATGTTAGCAAGTGTGATAAAATAATTTTGCAAATCTCTCTGCTCAGGTTTCCTCATTTTGCCCACAGGAGATTATGACTGACACTCCTGTTCTTCAGCACACCTGTGTGCAAGCCTTTTGGTTACAGGTACAAATTTGTTCAGCAGTTTTGCATCTCAAACAGACTCTGTGATGTGGGAGTGTCTGGATCACTGCCAAGGAGCAGAAGAAACATAACGGCAAAGCTGAATGATAATCTTCCACAGTTACCGTCTCAAGAAATGACTGTCTGCTCAGGTAAGACCCATCTTCTTTTTAAAATTTATATGAAGGGCTTCGAGTCAAAAATGCTCTATCTGTTACTGGTGTGTGCATTTGTGTGTGTGTGTGTGTGTGTGTTGGGGGAGGGGTGGGGTGGGGTCATCTTCTGCTCATCTTGTTTAACCCTACTGTGTGTATCTCTCTCTTTCTCTCTCTCTCTCTCTCTCTCTTTTTTTTAAATCAACTTCTTTTGCTCCTGCACCTGTAATAAGTTTTGGTTCTCTCCTCTGAAGCTCAGCATTTGGCCATAGCAAAACAAAAATGGAATATGAGGGATAAAATGTTTGTTGCTTGCTTGTTTATAAATGAATAACTACAGAACATTTAAATAAACCAGTCTTAAAGGCAGCCTATTATTCATTACCTTATTTTCTCAGATTTCGTCACAGATGTATTGTTACAATGTCAGATGTTCATATTATACGTGGTCAATATTTCAAATAAAATAATCCCTATGTATGTCTGTATGTAATCCATACAGACAGACCAACCATTCCAGTTTGTGTGCACAGATATTACTGAGCAGCCTCTCACTTCACAGGTATACTATAACACTACTATACTATACTATACTATAACATAATAATTTCCTATCTATCTATCTATCTATCTATCTATCTATCTATCTATCTATCTATCTATCTATCTATCTATCTAGGCTATGTTATGCTATGTTCGGGGGGTTTGGTTTAGGATTAGGCTGAGGGTGGGGGTTGGCATCAGGGTGAGAATGGGGGTGAGGGTTAGGAGTTAGGGTGGGGGTTAAGGTAAGGAGCAAGTGTTAGGGTGAGGTGTTTGGTTGAGGCGTTCAAGTGAGGGTTATCTATTTCTTCTCCATCTTCTGAAGTACGAGCAATTCATAACTGTTATATTTTTGCGCGGCCCGACAGTTACACACATATGTTATTATAATCTTGTGGCAACTCCTGGACTGGGAGGCAGGAGCTTTCAGGGATGGTTTGGTTCTGTGGGATCACATAATCCCTTCACCTTTGTATATTGCAATGGACTGGGGCCCTTTCTCTTATCTGATTGGCTATATCTTCTGTTGGTAGTTACTTTTTTAATTGCTCTCTGCCTAAAGACATTATTACTAAAGGTCTGAGTCTGGATGAATTCAGGGTCCGATTATGGCTACCGTTCTCCTTTAAATGGGTTAAGATTAGGATTATGGATGGTTTGATTAGGGTCAAATATGTAATTATATTCATATCTTATTTGGAAACGGTTAGGATTAAGATTTGGATTGGTTTAGGTCTAAAATGAATTAATAACCCTGTACATAACATAAAGACCTTAAGGACGGGTCTCTTAAGTGCAGTCTCATTTTGCTCCTGCAGTGCCTGTAGGGGGGCGTGGCTTATCTACGACTTGTTTTGGTGGGGTTGTTCGCTCACCTCAGCTGCTCTAGCTGAGGTACTGCAAATACACATGCCCAGATTCAATGTGAAAGCAGCCTCAGGTAGATCTACAGTTTGCTTTCTGAACCTCCACACCAGCACACCAGTAATTATTTATTTATTTATTTATTTAGTGACAGGATTTTTTATTGATTTAGAGTCTCCACACCCTTTCTGTAATGTAAGTAACCCAACTCGTGGATGTCGTGGTGACAGTACTGATAAAATGTTCCAAAATTTTATAAAACAGGAGTAACCCAAAACCATAGATAACCAAAACAGGGGAGTAGCCACTAATACCCGCTTAAACAGAATAAAAGATACAAATGTTAATGTCAAGGCGTGTTATTCTTCAGGGTTGAGGCAGATAAGTCAGAGACATCTGCCAGTGTATCATGTCTGGAAAACTCACCTCGCAAAACCGCCTGTACTGCAAACATCGCAGGTGGGGCTGGTGTGAGATATCACGTGTATCGTCGTTAACACCTAACCGATAAGCCAAAATGACAACCCAAAATGTAAAGGTTCTGTCACCCACTTGTCAGTCTGACAGGCTGACACAAGTTGGCCAATCAAAGTTAAGTGGGTTTTCAGACAGAGGATGAACTGAGGGTCTGCATAAAGGGCCAGCATAAGATTAATAAGGATTGTTTTGGACTGTGAATCATGGGAAGGTACTCTACTGGAGTCTCCAAATAAAAATATAGAGCAGGAAATGAGCATGATAAACCCTCTTTAAATGAAAAGCATTTTTTGTGGATGGGAGCCCCCCAAAAATAGACAGCGTCTTACATATCGATGTAACTTACCACACTGGCCTGAATATAAAAGCAGAAGTATGGTCATTCTATCTTCAAGGACTCCACAGTTACATGACATCATGCATGTGGCCAACAGCAGGTGGCGAAATGGTGCTCGTCCACAAGTATATTAAAATATTCATATTCTCTTGCGAGCGAGTGGTCAGACGAGGTGAATTATTGTGGTCCACTGCCACATCCATGTGGTCATCTCAAGCTCTCTGCTCTCAAAATGCAGGGCTCCCATGTTTAGTAAAAGTTAACAAAAAGTCAGCAGGTGGCCGGGCCTTTTCCTATCGGGCCCCACTCTTGTGGAATAACCTCCCTGCTGGCTTCAGACAATCAGAGTCTGTTGAATCATTTAAATGGAAACTCAAAACTCATCTCAACAGTGCAATGCTATGCACTGTGCATTGAATGGCCTGTTGAGGCTACACTGCTGCTACTATTTGTATTTATTATTATGTATTTATTTATTCTTAACATATTTATGGTCCATCACTAACGTGCCTGTGTGTATCTCTGCCATATACTGACTGTCTCTGCCTGGTATGGATCTGTTTGTTTGTTTGTTTTTTTCTTTTTCTTCTTTTTATGCATAATGTGGGTACACTGCTAAACTGCATTGCCCCTTGGGGATAAATAAAGTTGTCTGATTCTGATACTGATTCTGATTAACCTGCAGTAAGACAGTTAGTGGTACGGCAGGCCATCCTCTCCCCTGTGTTCCAGTTCTGTTCTCCTCCATCCAGTCCTGTTCTCCAGATGCACCTGATTGCAGCTTGGCATGCTTCTTCCCACTTTTTTTTTAATCTTTTCTTCCCTTCTCGTTCTTACCTTCTCGTTCTCTCTCCCATGTGTGTGAATGGTTGATGTGAGTCTTCCGAGTACAAATGTGGTCTTTTCTCCATCTAGGCCTCCATGTTGTTGGTGGTTGCGTGGCTCCACTCAGCATCCTCATCTCATTCCTGATACACCATCCGCTGCCATTACAACTACATTATAATTTTGTTATCCTGTTTCTGTGATAGCATTGTGTAATCTGTGCTCTGCTCTGTGCGTACAACATCCATTGCACATCTGTTCGTCCTGAGGAGGGATCCCTCCTCTGTTGCTCCCCTGAGGTTTCTTCTTATTTTTTGTCCCTGTTAAAAGTTTTTTTTAGGGAGTTGGTCCTCATCCGATGTGAGGGACTGAAGGACAGAGGATGTTGTATTTCTGTAAAACCCCTTGAGGCAAATTTGTAATTTGTGATATTGGGCTATATAAATAAAACTGTCTTGACTTGACATACAGTATGTGAACAAACTGAGGACCTTCCTTGGGATCTGGAATTAGATTAGATGAAACACAAGCTATGGGCATTTTACATCGTCTTACAGGATTTCCATTAATCGTGATAATTGTTTAAAAATGATACGGCTATTCATGAAATTGTTTCTTTTTTGCACATTTTAATGTATTTTGTGTGTGTGTGTGTGTGTGTGTTTTCATATATGTAAAGTGCATCAAGTTTCATGTGAACTGATGTGAGATGGAGACCGGAGCTGGCAAATGGAGGAAATTCAGCACATGCCGTCCCACATACGCTGCCATCTTCCTCTTCCTGGTTGTGTTCGCTGTGTACTTCCTGCAACGTAACATCGGCGCGCTGATGGTGAGAACAGGGGAGGGGACACTGTTTTAATTAAAAGTTGTCATTTATTCAGTTTTACTAAGTTTACTGTTCAATACATCTACGTTGATGCTACCTACTTCAGTCACATCTGTATGACTGTAGCTTTCGGCCAGGAGAAGATGTTGTCAGGTGGCGTCCAACTTTCATTGGGCGTTGTGACCCTGAACCACAACGTCCCCCAGTTGGCGGGTCAGCAGTGATGGCCAGTCACTGCCCATATTCTCCTGGCCCCCAGCTCAACTCCTCCCTCCTATTCCAGAGCCAACAACATGCTCTTTCCACGGCCTCCCTCAACCTGCAGACAGCTGTCTTCCTCTCCCTTCCTGCTATTCCCAGAGCTGTGAGCATTTTCCACACAGACTGTGCCAGGAAACCCCTGCAACCAACCTCAACTGGGAATAGCCAGGCCTGCCATCCTTTGTCCCTGCACTGCTCGACGAGGTCCTGATACTTGGAGGCTTTCCTCTCGTACACCTCCTCGCATCCGTCTTCCCACGGGACCATCAGTTCGATCGGGATGATCTCTGACTCCTCAGACCACAAGACCAAGTCAGGCTTCAGTGATGTTTGCACAACCTGGGGGAAGAGTAGTCTCCTTCTAAGGTCCACCCTCATCTCCCATGATTGTGCTGCCTAGAGGAGGCTCTTCTTGGTCTTCTTGGAGGCTGGTGGTTTCTCCCCTTCCCCACATAAAGTGAAGGTCTGAGGGTCTCAGTTGTGATTCCTATTGCCTTAAATATCTCCTTATGGTGGCTGTCAGTAAGAATGAGCTTGAAGAAGCTCCAAACACCACTGTGGTCATTTCTTACAGTGATATCTGCAGAAATGCCTCCTTGATGTCTGCCATGTATCTAACTTCATGCAGTGTGATCCTTATTAAAACACTAAAAATCTGGATTCAAATCGGGTCCTGTCAGAACAACTTGCAGATTTGGTTGTAATCTTATCCTAAATCAACACAGCATGATGAGGTTGGCAATGAGTCTCTTGTTGTTTGCTGTGCATAAATATGCATTTCCCTTTGGCACATCCCCTGCCTTGTTTTAAATATACCTCTTCCATTTCATTCTTCCCATTCCTGAGATTTCCTCAAATTGCTGCAGAGGCTTTACATCCTCTGGACTCTCAGATGTTTCACTTGTGATGCCCAGTGACTTAAGCTTCCCAGAATAAATACATCTGCTTTTCAATTTGTTTATCTTCACTGAGCTGAATCTACATACACACCGTCTCAGTCATGCTGTACACTGCAACTGGGCCTTGTACTGTGACTACCTGTGTTTAAAACAGTTACAGATGCCATGCTCCTTTTCTAAAAAAAATTTTTAATTGGTTTCATGGAGGAATATGATTTGCGACACAGCTTGTGAACACACTGGCTCTCTTTCTTACTGTGTGATCTCATCATTTGCAACGCTCTCTCTCCACTCTGAACCTCCTCCTGCAGGAGCCCAAGAACATCAGGCACCTTCCATTCATCATCTTCTCCCCTCTGACGTCTATAATCAAAAGCCATGTCCTCGGCATCATTTGTAGCAGTATTTGGCATAGAATGCTTCCTTATGTCCATGTTGGACATATGTCCATATTGGTATCCCCAGGATACCAATATGAATTTCACATTCATCAAATAGTGGCCTCAGTGCACTAATGTCAGATGATTTCTTCACAGGATGTGTGCCTTTACAATGAGATGTTTCCTTCTAAATCTGTTGGCGAGCATATAAAGTGCAGCACCATAATCACTGTCTGTTAGGGTGATTCCTGCTACTACCTTTGCCTCTGATCCGGTCAAGTAAGTTTTCAGGAAGGTAAACTTCTCTCTCTTGCAAAAGGCATAATTACTATTAACAGCAATTTTATCTTGTCCCCAAAATTCTTGTCACAAACTTGCATCTCAAATGAATTTCTCAGTCATCAGCTTTGCTAATTTAACTGATGGATTGCTGTGCTGAGATCTGGCAGAAGTTGCGCTAACATCACCTGGACAAGCAGACGGGGGTTTTATTACTGACAATCTCTGAGCTCACTCTCATGCATGGCCAACATCTGGATCATCCTTTATTACAACATCAATCTGATTCAGTAGTCTCTACACTCTGGACTTGAAATCATACGTCTCTTTTGTTCATGAAAAAGAGTGCATAACTTGCTTGCAAACTGCTGCTAAAAACAACAAGGGGTCGTCACTGATGCAAGTCAGTCCTGAACTGCATTTCACACAGTTCATCAAGTTTCACAACTGATGTCCTATTGATGGTTATCACTGACTGCCTCTAAGCATCATAACTTTTCCCTCCATTAACTGTCCAACCAAGCATGGTTTTGACAGGTTTGTCTCCCACACTCCAGATTACATATAGTGGTTCCAATCCCTTTGGTACATCTGTGCCAATCAGTAACTCGATCTCTTAGTAAACTAACATCTTACCACCCTACTCTTTTCCACGCCGGGATCATGTGTTGCATTAACTGTATGGGTCATTATAACATTATAATCAGATTTTTTTTTATGTAGCAAATGATTTGTTTGTGAATACATTTACTCAGGGAAATCCTAGAAGCAGCAGCTGGACCAGCACAGGAAATTCACAAGCACATGGCACTGCAGCATCTCAGGTGAGCTCTGATGAGTTTATGAGCTTCTGTTAAAAAAAAAAAAAAAAAAATAGTGGGGGTGCATTTGTTGGTTTCATTTAGGGAGGCTTACTTTGTGTCACTCACACACCAACCCAGTGTATTACCCGCAGGAAACAGCAAGTTCATCAGCAAAACAGAGAAAAAAAGCAACTGGAGCTGCCAAGTCTCAGGTGAGGTCTGACAGTGTTTTTTTTTGTTTGTTTGTTTGTTTGTTTGTTTGTTTTTTTACTCTTCTTTGAGGTACATGGAGGAGATAATGTGTCACATTTAGAATAACAGTCAGTATAAGTTGTTGGTTAAATAGTCACTACCCTGATTAGTCCCATCCTGTATTATTACTATATGGATCATTATAATATCAACATTATTTATATGGAAAATTAGCTGCAGCATACTGATTTCTTTGTGAATGTGATGCATTATTTAATTAGGAAACTCCTAGTAACAGCAGCTGGACCAGCACAGGAAATCCCCCAGCAGGTGGCGCTGCAGGGTCTCAGGTGAGCTCTCATGCCATACTGAAATGACTGAAAAATATTTCAGTATTTTAGTGTGTAAGTTTTTTGTTTTTTTGTTACTGTGCATCCCAAGTCAGCACACTGTAATGTGTTAAAACTGTAAAAAGTTTAAGCACCAAAAAAAATCACTGCTGATCATTTGATTCCAGAGTCCAGGTGCGGCCAGTTTAACAACTGTTCGTCAGTTAGTAAGTCATTCATTCATTCATTCTTTCATTCATTCATTCATTCATTCATTCATACCCTCGTGTCTTATCTCTTCTCTTCCTCTCTACTCTCAAACCCACTAACATTTGTTTTGATCTTTTTCCCCAACTCCCCACCAATTTCAGAATAAAATCACCCCCACCACTCCTGTCCCAAACCGCCAACACATCAACTGCAGCCACCACCAGCTGTCGCCTGAGGAACGCCACCTGCTGAACTCCATCGCATGGCCTGAAACCCCTCATGTGCCTGTACCCGTGTCCCTAAACACGACCTCTGACCCCGCCCACAGCACCTTCACAATCCTGCCGGTGAGGGCAGGAGGTCAGTGGCATGTAGGCGACGAACTTGAGGCTCTTATCCAAATCGGTGACTTCCAGGGTCATCCAAAACAGTACGGGGGAGATCTTGTGATTGCTCGCCTCCATGACCCGACACTCAGTGCAGGTGTGGCAGGGCGAGTGGTGGACCACCTGAACGGCTCCTACACCGCTGTGTTTCCATTACTATGGGAGGGACGAGCACAAGTTGAGGTGACACCAGAGTCTATGTTGATGTTCAGTGTAACTGTAAATGTATTGGTTGGAAGTCAGATGAGTCAGCGGCATAAAATAAGTGTCTGACAGATGACTGTTCACCCCCTTTCATGATTCCTTGGTTTTTAGGCCACAGTTTGATTTGTTTCATGCGTTGACTTGAAAAAATGAGTGAACACCAGCAGAAATGTTCTGCTGCACGGCCCTCTGGGGATTGAACTTTCTGGCATGTTGCAATTCTGGCCACAGCGCGTACTTTTAGCAGCTTCAACAGCAAAGTACCTGTTGCTACATCACTGATTGGATGTGGTCAGTAGTCAGTGTTAAAAAACCTTTTTTTTAAAAAAATAATCTGCCAGTGGCATGAGATACAAGTATAAATTTGTTAAAGAAAGGCAGAAAGAGACTGATCGGCCCACTAGAATCAAGAAAATGACACTGGAAACAAGTTGATTAGCATTTGAAACAAGAAGGATTATCAATCCCACTGGCATACTTTTTTTGGACCTTGGTTTAAAAAAGTGTCTGGGCTCTATTTTAACAATCTAAGCACAAAATCTGAAGAGCATGTCATAAGTGCATTCAAGTACACTTTTATTACAGCAGGAAAAGGGTTGCTGCACTTGACACATAGTCATCATAGGGGTGTTTTGGGCGTAACATGCAGTAAGTTAATCAGTGTTATCTCCAATTACCTTTAAAAGCCATGTGAGCTTGCACTTTGGTAGATTGCTATGATAATGCCACTTTTCCCAGGTAAGGAGGAAGGCTTCTCTGCAGAGGAAAGTAGAGTAAAAGGGCTCGAAGTAAAAGCCCATGAGCAGATCATCTACAGCAACAACAGGACTCCATCAAAGCTCCCTGAGGTCAAGCAGGCGTCCCTGTGAACAAGTCTTTTGTATGAACGCTGGCACCCGCCTATGTAGACGTGCATTACTGTCATGATAATGAACCCTGAAAATAACAATGACAACTGCACCACTGACTTCAGGTCTTTTTTGTGGGTCAATTGTGCAATTGCTTTCAACTGCCAGAAAATAGCAATGCACCAACACTGCATCTGATCACGCCTCATTTTAAGACCAACACACCCCTGGGGGCACATGAGTGGATTTACTATTTACACAAGGTGGCTGCTGGACAACTCAGCAGGTTGTAAACTAACAGAGACATTTGCCGCATCGTATTTGCTGCTGCTTTGTGCTGGGTGTAAGATTGGGTCTTCAGTGCGAGACTAAATGACTCATTAAGATGAAAACCTTTTACTTTCAAAAGGGTGAATGAGGTTTTCAAGGTTGTGCTGCAAAGCAACAGAAAGTATTTGTATGCAGCTTGTCAGAGACCCTTAAATGATTATTAATTTAATGTTTAAATGTTTAGTACTACAAGTTCTACATTACAAATGTGTTGGCTTAGTAATTTTGCAAAATGAAACTTAACATGCGAGAACTGTGGTGGAGAGAAAAAAAATCACATTTCACTACCATGGTGGGATCATAGGACTATAAACACCTGGGGCACAAACGTCATGTTCCATCATTACCAGTTTAGCAGCTTTAAGTACAGTCAACTCTTACTCTTTTACCTCACTGATACTGAAACATTGTATAACTGAGTTTTCCCCCTGTCAGGTGACGCTGGTTCATTCCAGTGAGGCCATCACTGTGCTGCACCGGGTAGACAGGGAACACCCAGCCCGGCAATTCTTCTTGAGCCTCTTCCAGTCCGGCTCTGTCTCTGAAACTGTGGTTTGTAACTTCTGCCTGCCTCCCACCCAGCCGCTGTGCAACTACACCGACCTCCACACGGGGGAACCGTGGTTCTGCTACAAGCCAAAGAAGCTGAGCTGCGATACCAGGATCAACCACTATAAAGGAGGCTGCAATTATAATCTCAAGGCCAAGGAGGTGACACTGTTTCAGAGGTGAGAGAGGACTGGGAGAGGGGGATAGGCAATTTGTGTTTATAGTAACTATTACCTGCGAACCAAGAAAAAGCATTCATGTTTGGCTCCTAGTGGTAGTTACAAGTAAGGCCAGAAGCACATTACACAACCAAATGTTGCAGGACATCAGGGCTTCTAGGGCTCTATTTTGCTCGAGACAGAATTATGTTGGTTAGATTCGACCCTGCAGCTCCATTTTTCAGAGCAAGCAGCATTAGGGCATGCGCTAGTCTTTTTTTTTTTTTTTAACAAATATCTTTATTGAGTTTTTTCTTTTATATAATTCTCAATACAATCAACAAACAAACAAACAAACATAGAAATAACTTTTTCATTTTCTTACTCCATCCCTTCCCATCCCATCCCTAGGGCATGCACAAGTCTGAATGAAAGGCTATAACATTCTGAAAAAACATTGTGAATTTAAACTTCACAGGACCAGACAACCCTCTCATTTTCATGGTGCCTGATGGATGGCAATATCAGTATGGATCCCAAACAGATGAATAGAACATGTCACATGTTTTACTCCAGTTTATATAAATCAGAGGTTCTCCCAGACAAGAATCGATGTAACATTTCTAAATCAGCTGCACTTACTCCAGCTATGAGGAAGAGATTCAACTAATTTAGATAAACCAATCACTTTAGAGGAGTTGTAGAAAGTTAGCAGAGAGGTAAATCGTCAGGCATTGACGGGATCCCCCATCGATTCTATATAACTTTCTACAAGGGGTGTGGCTTAGCACAAAACAGTGCTGCAATTAATAACTCATACCTTTATGCATTTTTCCTCAGTGGGGTCAACATGAAAGTCATCATTCAAGCTTCAGGTCCAAGCAACGTTACTGTGCTGCCAAAGAAGAAAGGTAAAAAAAAAATAAATAAATAAAAGGAAAATCATTGCATATTCCACAGTCTGTTGCTCAAAAAACTCTTTCAACAAACGATTTGTTTATGTTCTTTTTTGTTTTGTTTTTGTTGTGTTTTTTGTTTGTTTGTTTGTTTGTTTGTCTGTTTCTTGGCAAGGACTAATCAAGGTCCTTGAAGGACTCAGTTGAAATGTTAAAATGATTTTATGCCACTCTAGCAAATAAATTAGTCTTCACAGGGTACTTGTGAGCCATGGAACACAGCTTTAACCTTTTTTTGTTGACTGATGGAAACAGTGCTTTCATATGCATTCACGAACCCTGAAACACCATTTAATGCCTATGTGACACCTACACACCAACCTTCTCTGAGTTGGGGACAAATACCACCAACTTAGGTTAATCTCACCTAGCCACCATGCCTATCCTGTCCAGAGTTTCTCCAACCAATTCCCATCAGTCTCAAGACTTCCCAGTTGTCACCAAAACCAGCCTCTCCACCATCTTCCCCTGCTATGGCATCTCCAGTATTTGTTCCATCTGTATCTGTCCAGTCTATGGTCCCCACTTTTCCAGTGTTGCCACAGATTTCATTCCCTACCTTGTTGGTACCATCCCAGTCAGTGGCTCTTGTTCTTCAGTTTCTGGCCCTGTCAGCAGAACCTCCTCAGCCTATGTCAGTACAACAGCTTCCACCCAAGGTTCAATCCCTGTTTGCCTGCAGTCTCTAAGACCAGCCATCCTGTAGTCTACGAGTGCCACACTTTTGCAGTGCCTGTGTCCTGCTCGTCTGCAGTTCAGCCTTCATGAGGTCTCTGGGTCCGGCCTTCCCGGAGCTCAAGTTCTGTCTGTGACTCCTGGTCCTGGCTGGTCTGCAGTGCCAAAGCCTGGATATCCTGAGTCCTCACTGTCTAGATTATATGTGGCACTGCTTCTTGGGTTCCAGGCTGTCAGGTTTGGCTATCACGTTTTCCTGGATCCAGCTTTACCAAGGAGGTCCGTCCCAGTTCCTCACTCCCCATGAGCCTTCTGTGGCCCCCCCGCCAGTTACTTCTGCTTCTTCCTCTGTTTTTTGAGGTCCTGCTTCCAGCTTACTGTCTGCCTGGGTGCTGTTTCCCCAGTCCCAAGTTATCTGGCATGTTTCGCACATGCTCTTGCCCCCTGCCCAAGTAGGCACCGTCTGTTTCATTGCTCTGGCCGTCTGCCAGGTTTTTCTTTGTATGATTGTTTTCTGAGAGAGGACAACTGAGGATTTCCAGTGAGTGGGAGGACATTGATGGTCCGTGTTGCCACATATGGAGGAGTAGAGGAGTTGCTCTATGGATTCTCCACTTGGATTTCAGATAAGCTTAAACAAAAACATATGGGGCCCTAACTGGACTAAAAATTTGCAAAAAAACAAGGACTAAAGATACATTGAGCTCAAACTATAACACAATCCGAGTATTAACAGAAACTGAACGCTGGACAAATTTCACTTTTTCGGTTTATTTAAATTGGTTTGTTTTATTTTAGAGGGTCTATATATTTTTTTTTCCATTTAGCAAATCTACAAGAAGTATATAAAAAGTAGATTTTTATTTATTTACTTTTTAAAATAAATTTGCTTTGTCTTTTTTCACAAAGTCATATTTGTGTCTTGCTTATCATCCTCCTTATAGGGTCTAGACCTAAGATACTGTGGTATAACTATTTAATTAGCTCCCAACCTATATAACTGTATCAAGTAGTTACACGTGTTTATGATGTAAAAATTCATCAGTTGAAAGTAAAAAGCTCCTGCACACTGTCCACACAGACGTCTTTATCTTCCTCTCAGGACAACCAGAGGTTAAGAGCAGCACCGTGAAGCCTGAACCCGCTGGATATTACTACCAGGGTGCATGGCAAGCACTAGGGGGCACCACAGTTCGCCAGTTCAGCGATTCCTCTGCCATCAGCCAGTGTCTGACAGGCAAGGTGGTGAATTTGTACGGCGACTCCACCATGAGACAGTGGTTTGAATACCTCAACAGTGTGCTGCCAGGTAAATGATGCTGACATAGTTTGTTCATGTTCACACTGGAGCCTTTTCCCTTTATAAATGAAATCATCATTTAAACACTGTATTTTGTATTTTCTCTGGTTATCTTTGTCTAATATTAAAATTTGTTTGATGATCTGAAACATTTAAGTGTGACAAATGTGCCAAAAAATAAGAAATCAGGAAGGGGGCAAATACTTTTTCACAGCACTATAAGTCATCTAGGCTGCAGACTACACGATTTTAATGTGTCTTATGATGCCTTGCTTTGCCAGTTGTTCTGGTAGCTATTTGCAACAGTGGCATGTACGGACTTTAATTTTGAGTTATGTGAGAGCCAGCGGGAGATGAGCTCCCATGAAAGCAGTAAAATCACACATCTGTGAGAGCCGCAAATACATCAACCATTATGTTGGTATATTTTCCAAAAGATCTAAACTAACCTTAATCTCTCATGAATGACAGACAGTATGGCTGCACTTCAGCACCAAGCCACCAGGTTGTGCAGTGAAATTTGGCACTAATTATGCCAGCATGCCAGCTGCAAATGATCAAATGAATGAGTTTCACTGACAGCTTGCCACTTGCCACTCTACACTTTTAAAACTAGATTTTAAAACTGTATATGATATGAAAGGACTCATGAAAACTGTTTTGTTTTTTTTTGTTGTTTGTTTTTTGTGGTGCATTTAGCTCAGAGGATCAAATCATTACACCTGTATAATAGTGATATGATCTTTCCAGGATTTTGCAGGCTTCCCGAACTAAGAGCTTGGGGAGTTTCTTTTTCTTTTCTTTTCTTTTCTTTTTTTTAAATTTATTCTTATGTTTTTTAATATATTGCTCTCCCCTGGTAACACCTTTCTGTCTTAGACCTCAAGGAGTTTAACTTGCGCAGCGACAGGAGAACCGGACCGTTCATGGCTGTGGACATGGCACGAAGCATCTTGGTGAAATACCGCTTCCACAGCCCTCCAATAGTCACTTGGTCAAAATTCCCAACCAATGAGCTGCGCTATGTTGCCAACGAGCTGGACGGCATGGTCGGAGGCCCCAACACTGTCGTGGTTTTCAGCATCTGGGCTCACTTTGGCACTTTCCCCGTCGAGGTGTACATGCGGCGACTGCTGAGCATCCGCAGGGCGGTGTTGCGGCTGCTGGACAGAGCTCCCGAGACACTGGTGGTCATCCGGACAGGAAATCTGAGGACCATGACGTTTATGTTTGCAATGACCAACAGCGACTGGTACTCACTGCAGCGAGACAAGGTGCTCCGGGCCGTGTTCAA
The DNA here is from genome assembly GCF_902150065.1 of Myripristis murdjan. Classification (NCBI taxonomy): domain Eukaryota; kingdom Metazoa; phylum Chordata; class Actinopteri; order Holocentriformes; family Holocentridae; genus Myripristis; species Myripristis murdjan. The sequence goes on along the minus strand of NC_044002.1, from coordinate 22,743,607 downwards.
AGGGCTGAATGTTCGCCTGGTGGACGCCTGGGATATGGTCCTGGCCCACCACCTGCCCCATGAAATTCACCCACGACCCCCCATTATCAAGAACATGATAGACGTCCTCTTGTCCTACATATGCCCTAAAAATAAAGCCTAGGTGTGTTTATGGTGGGAGAAAGAGGGGAGTACAAGTGCACAATTTGTGTGGAAACAATAGAAATTGGGCCTCATTTATCAATGTTTTGTGAAGGACTGTAGATTTGAGCATCAGGAGGGAAAGATTTCCTCCATGTGCAAATTGTGAAGCAGTCACACTTCTTCAAAACGAGCGATGATGTGATCACAAATCAGCACCAACCATGAAACCAGACATTGTACTGATCATACTAAGTGAGATCTTTTTTTTTTTTTTTACCTGTTCAAATATTTTCCTGTCTGTTGAAAATCTACATGCACTCAGACCAGACGTGAATTTGATCTAATTGATACACAAAAGATGACATTGGTAAATGATGATCCTGTGAGTGAAATTAACAAACATTTTGTAATCATATTTGATGCGACACCATTTTGATAGATGATACCCCGTTTATGTTGAAGAGTTTAGTTTAGCACACCGGAGCCACTGATCTACCAGGGACACATGAGTGATGTTTGTCTCTGACACAGCAGGTCAATCAGCCGAGTGGGCAATATCTGAAAAACTTGTTACAAGTAAAAAATGTAATACTGTACATAAATCGGGCTGAAGTTAGTTCACTTAACCACTAATCCTGCTTCATGACCCAGGCCTGGCAGTGTATTTTTATTTGGACATATGTAAGATTGCAGTGTTTTATTTTTGACATCTGGTACGACATAAAGTGTAAGTCAGGCTGTCAGGTGTTAACAAAGTAAATAAAACAGCCATTATCTGTGTGATTAGGCTGACATAATTGAAGTTATGAATGTTCCCAGAAAAGATAGAGATAGATAGATACTTTATTCATCCCGCAGGAAAATCAAAAAATGTTTTACCAAAGAATTGTTTGTTGTTGTGATCACCTTACCGCGGTGTGGTCCTGATATTATCTGTCCAAGTCTGCTCGTCATCTGCAGACATGTATTGTTCATCCTCATTTTCATCAGTTATTGGCATGGTGGGAAATCCTGCTTTTTGTTTCAGCAGTGGGCCTTGAGAATCCTTTTTAAAGCTTGAATCCTCCTTGACACTTTTGAAGACTGAAAAAACTGAGGGTTAGGGTTAGGGTTAGGGTTAGGGTTAGAAATGATCAGTCTATTAATCACTTCTCTTTTTGATAATCAGTTAATCATTTTAATAATTTATCAAGTAAAAAAAAAAGCCAAATATTTGCTGATTCCAGCCTTGCTAAGATAACTACATGCAAAGAATTTCTTCCTTTCTCTGTTTATATTATTATAAAATAAACAGCACTGTGCAGCCTGAACGCACTGGATATTTTTACCAGAATGTTTGGTGAGCACTAGGGGGCGCCAAAGCTCACCAGTTCAGCAACTCCTCTGCTATCAGCCAGTGTCTGAGAGACCAGGTGGTTTACCTGTACAGCCACTCCACCAGCAGACAGTGGTTTCAGCACCTCAATGCCAACCAAGTTAAGTGCTCAGTCACTGGTGGTGAAACTGGGGGACTTTTGTTACTCTCCAGTTTGATTGTTGTTTGGGTTAGTAAAACCAATGACTTTTTTGCACAGACTTCTGCCTCCTGAGTCTTTCCTCCAGTCATCATCTTTTCATCATTTTTACTCATCCCCAGTGCCAGACAGCCACCCTAAAATCCCACATCAATATTGACTTACTAACTGTATGGTAATGGTCACTTGAATGATAATCTGTGTTTTCTAATGTGTTTGCATGTCTTAATATATAGGCCTGCAGGTGCATTGTGTCTGGTAAACAGATGAAGCCGTTGCATTTTCATTGATGTGATCGTGTCATTTTGTCTAGCAGTTGTGTCCTAATAAAATAGAGGGTAGAGGGTTCACAGCTATTTCAGTTACACATTAGTGGGTTTTGTGTTATTTTACTGGTTTAATTTGCCTCTCTGTCGTGCTTGTGTTCTCTGCCTTCACCTCTGTATGCCTGCCCTGTTTGCCTGTACTCCCACCTGCAACATCAAGTAAGTACTTTTTAACCTCAGGGTCCAGATTGAAGTTTTGCTGCCACACACCTCCACTCTGTTTCAGCAGCGTCCCAACCAGTGAGCTGCACTACATCGCCAGCGAGGCGGACAGACTGGTCAGGAGCTCCAACACTGTTGTGGTTCTTGGCATCTGGTCTCACTTCAGCACTTTTCCCATTGCGGTGTACATGCAGCGACTGAAGAGCACCTGCAGGGCGGTGCTGCGGCTGCTGGACAGAGCTCCCAACACGCTGGTGGTCATCAGGACAGGAAATCTGAGGACCATGACGTTTATGTTTGCAATGACCAACAGCGACTGGAAACCTCAGGGCCTTGATGGTTTCCGAGACGATGACCAACAGCAATTGGTCCTTGTTATAGCAGGACACGGTGCTCTGAGCCATGTTCAGAGGGCTGAACGTTCACCTGGTGAATTCCTGGGATTTTGTCCTGGCCCACCTTGCATTAACATGCACCCTGAGAGAGACAATTAAAAGTGGATAATAGTGGATGTTTTTGAGATGGTTAACGGTTAATGTTTGAGCATTTCTGTGGCTCCATCATGAATGTACCACTTTATTACCAGCAGGAAAACCTTGAATCAATTTGCAAAAAAGAGCAGACAGGGAGAGAGGAAGACAGAGGTACAGCATCTTAGATGTTTGGCTTCACTGAAAAGTCATGAGCGATTACTATTAATACCATATAACACAAATAGTAGCTATAACAAAGAAAGGCCATTAGATAGACTGGTTTAGAGTGGCTTACTTTGTCTCCACATACATCATCTCATTGTGTTACCTGCAGGAAAAACTGCCATCAAAGAGTTTATCAGGAGAGCAACGAGAAAGAAGAAAATCCGAAAAGTCGTCAATAAAGCCTATTGGGAGCTCGAATCCAGTGTGTGGATTTTCTTCTTCTTTCTCGTTGTGACCCTGTGATCATCCGGCACCTGGCCTAAAACAGGATTGGATGTACGCGCAACCACTCTGTCTATGTTTATCAGGAGAGCAGACAGAAGGAAAAGGAGTCAGAGCCGCTGAGGCTCAGCTGAGCCTTTGTTGTGTGTATGATTTCAAAAAATGTTTAATAAACGTACCCACTGAAACCAAACCCATACTCTTGATGAAGCTGGTAGAGGGCATCCTGCCTGAGATATCAAGATGGTAAGAAACAGCCGTCATTGTTTCATATAAAATAGAGTTCAAACAGGAGGAGGCACATGTACATATTGACAGAGGCTGACAGCCAGTTATTAGCTGGACATGTCAAACAAGTCAACATGAATATTGACTCATGGTGCAGACACTCAAGTGCAAATATTATTCATTCATTAGCAGACAGAAGTAAACAGGATTTAGTGTCTGTTCCCTGACAGTAAGAGAAGAGTGACAAAGGCTTCATACACACATACATATGTAATCCACATGTATCTCATGTGGATTACATATGTACGTCGGCCAGCTGTCGCCTAGAGCTCGTCTTTCATAACAAATGAGAACAAATTTGAAAAAACAAATGAGAATTTGTTGTAAATCATTCATGTACTTGTCTTATTTCTGTAGACTTTAAGTACTTTGTGTTTGTGATATAACTTCTATGTTTTTATTTTATTGTAATGTATTTGTTCCTCATTTGTTTTGTCTTTCTACTGATACAATGCCTTGTAAAATATTACACCATAAACATCAGATACAGCAGACCAATCCCCACTCATCTTCAACATCTACATATCCACACACACATACACACACACCACACCTTCTGCACATTTGTAACATCACCATAATCTGTGCTCTCCATCTGTCCCATCTCCAGTCTTGGTGCTCACTGCGTTGGTGGTGAACCTGGACGTGGCTGTGGCTGCTGCCCCCACTGCGATCCCCGGCAAATTTCAAATACAAACTCAGATCAAAAACTCTGACGTGAAATATTTGAGGGAAGGGAAGTCCTTTTTTTTCTGGAGGTCATCTGAGGTTTCAGATCAACACAAGGTGAGGTTCTAGATTAATTATTTTTTACTACATAAACAAATGAAAAGGGGGGCGGGGATGAGTAAACACCGGGGTCACCGACCCACAGAGGACCTGTTCCCTCCCCTCAGTTTGGAAGCTCCAGCTCATTTTGTCCCACCAGCCCCACACCTCTCCACACATTCCCACTATCATACTGTGTGTGTGTGATAAAATATCATGTGGGAACTACTCTGCTCAGGTTTCTTCATTTTGACCTCAGGAGATTATGACTGACACTCCTGTTCTTCACCACACCTGCGTGACTGTCTGCTCAGGTAAGACCCATTTTTTAAATCATAAATATACAGTGAAGTGCAACATTCAATAAAATACAATACACTAAAGTTTTTTTTTTTTTTTTTTTAAGATTTCCTGTCTTTTCCTTTTTTTTCACTTTTGGAAATTCCTTTGAAATTCACTTTGAAATCCCTTCCTGTTTGTAGCATATTGCTCAGTTCTGTTGTTCTGATTAGTTTTTGATGTTAATGTTTCTCTTATGGCATAAAGATGACACTTCATAAGTCTTTATAGAATACATTTTCACATGTAATTAAGTCATTTTTTCACAACTGCAAATTGTAATTGTTTTTGGACTGTAAGACGCCAAATGTAACTAAAACTCCAGTTTGCTGAGGACAAATAAATAAATAAATAAATAAATAAATCTTAAATGTTATAGTGTCAGATGTTATATGTGGCCAATATTTCAAATAATGAGGTAAAATATGTAAAAATAATTCCAGAGTGCTTAAAGCTTTACACAGCTCTTAAAACTAATGTATGATGAGATTTATTTTTGAGATATATTTTTGGTTTTTGCATCAGACAAAGACAGTCCTGCAGTTCAGAAGCAACAACACAGGTTTGAATTTGTTGAAATATACTATTTTTAAAATAAGGGAAAAGACATTTTGGCTCAATAACTTTCTGATCCCATTCTCTCAAAAGTGTACATCTTATCTCAGATATGTGAAAGATTGAATGCAAAGCAAACTGTGATGTCAGTTCTTTTTGTGGTTGTCTGCTCCAGACACAGCACACGAGTGAGATGAGAGCACTAACGAGAGATAAAGAGAGAGAGCAGTGCTGGTAAAGCAAGGCAGAGAATGAATGCAGAGAGGGACTGGCAGTAGTGAGAACAAAGCAGTGAATCAGAAACATGTAGCCTTAAGTAGATTTACAGTTTTCTTTGTGAACCTCCATACCCAGAACATAAGTTATTTTTGTTTTATTTTCTTGTTTTTTCTTAAGCTGCCTTTTTTTCCCCTTCTAAACTACACCAATACTGTAGCAGGTTAGGAATGGTGAACTCAAAAGGAGGAGAAATGAGAAGTGGAGGCAGCTCAACAGTTCAAAGAATGTTTATTTCTGCTGAAGGTGCAAGGTGATGAGTCCGGGGTGAGAGAAACCTTTTTTGTGGTTGGGAGCCCTCCAAAAATTAAAATGCATCTTACATATTAATGCAACTAACCGTATTGGCCCGAGTATAAGACAATATTTTTATCTGACAATCGTCCGCACTTGACAGACTTGACATCATTATTCAATCAGAACAGCAGGTGGCAACATGGCACTAATCTTAACACCCCCTATTTGTCAGAAATCTCTGCGGCTTGAAAGTGGGCTCTTCTGACAGGGTCATGCAGGTGGTGTCACAGTGAAAAGGGAAAGACTGTACAACTTGACTGGGCTATAATAACTGTGGCTGCCAGGGAGCATCAGTGTTCCTCTGGTTGTTTATTAAACAGCAAGGAGCATGTTCTTTTGAAACAGATATAACGAAATAATGAGTAACAGTCTATAAATTTATATGTCAACAGATGGTTAAATGTATTACGAAGAATATAATTTCACAGGTTGAAAAATATTTACATTCTGGTAAATGGTGGCATTACTGTAGAGCAGCAATATAAACCCAGAATAAACTAATAACCAAGATAATATTTCTGGAATCTCTGTACAAAATTGCACACCAAGTGAAATAATTAAACACACATGAACAGAATACAGGTAGTGAAAAGTGACTAAGCTCTGCCATTTTGTAAACAAGGCAAACAAGCAACAATATAGTCGGACGCAGTTATTGCCAAAACCAACACAGTGTACCAACATTCAAAGGTACAACTAACAACGTTGGCTGCAGTCACAGGTTGTACCGAGGAAAACACTGCAGACCACGGTAGAGAATGATGCACTGTAAATGTCTACAAATACAGTCAAATATTTACATTCTCTTGCGAGAAACTGGTCAGAAAAGGTGAATTATTGTGGTCCACTGCCAGGTCCATGTGGTCTTGGTTGATTTATGAACAAACTGAGGAACTTCCTTGGGGTCTGAATTTAGCTTCAGTGAATCACAAGCAATGGGCATTTTATATGGTTTTACAGGATTTCCATTAATCATGTCAACATTTTTTACAAATGATAAAATTGCTTTTCATGAGATTTCATGTGATTTTTTGCATAAATGTTTTTTTTTTATTCTTTAAATGTATCATGTGTTTGTTGTATGTAAATGTTACATCAAGCTTAGCGTGAACTGGTGTGAGATGGAGATTAGAGCTGGCAAGTGGAGGAAATTCAGCGCATGCCGTCTCAAGTACACTGCCATCTTCCTCTTCCTGGTTGTGTCCGCTGTGTTCTTCCTGCAACGTAACATCAATGTGCTGAAGGTGAGAACACAAGGTTAAGCATAGCAACCTGCTATAAGTGCATAATAAAGGATTTAGGGGAGCACGGGGTAGAAACTAACGCGGGGTCAGTCGTAACACAGACTTTTTAGGTAGTTGCACAAGGTCAACCGGCAAGTGCTTCCTGTTAGTTCGTCACATGATCATAACAGAGCCCAGCGCAAATTTTTGGGGGAATTGGCTGCATTTTTGAGGAGATACATGTAAAAGTGTGTTTTACCACCAAGTAAGTGAATTTCTTTACCTTTCTATTTTTTTGACTACTGAACTGTGTGCGTGCGTTACCGAATCCAATCTTACATCAATGTATTAAGCATCATGTTGCCTAAAACATATCACTGATTCAAAACATTTAGCTAACTTATAGCAAGTGCTAGTCAGGTTTGAGGTTTGGGATTTCTACTGTATTCTTTCTAGTAGTTAGGGTATATTGAAACAGATACTCCAACTAGTGTATTAACAGATTTTTTTCTTCTGTGAGGCTTACAAGCCAGAGTTACGATTTATGTGGTGTCAGAATAACCCCATGTGGGATGGGTTGATTGTCTTTATTCATTCATTCATTCACGCCCCTGCACTGCGGGAGGGGGGAGGGGGGGAGGGGAGGGGGGGGGGGGGGGGGGGGGGGGGGGGGGGCTACACAATCACTATCCCCAGGTAGAATGTAGATGAGATTGTATTAAACTGTGTTAAACCAAACCTTTCTATAAGTGTTACAACTAAGACTCCCTTTGTTACAATTAACCCCACCTGTGGGGTAAATTGTAACATTTCTCTTTTTCCACTTAGGGTGAAATTCCACAGAAATGGTAGGTTCTAGAAACAAAGTTAAAGTGTTCATTTGTAGCAGAGATGTGTATGTTGCTTGTATAAAAAAAATGAGTTCTCTAACTCCTACATATCCTACATTTTTTTGCCTTTGGCCTGAAACGTTAGGTTGTACCCCTCGCTCCCCTACTAGTAAGCATTGTTCTCGTTTTAGATCCAGCAGCTGCAAACAAACTTAGTTAATGGTTGATGAGTGCATAAAAATCATCCCTCTTCATTAAAATTACATATTTAGAAGTTTTTTTGCCATGAAAAACACCCCTCAATGCCTGAAAATGGCTTTAATGTGATTCTACGCCTTGTCCTTATTAAGAATGTAAAGATCTATGAATATGCAAATTGTCCCCACCCACCCCTTTGCGTTGTCACACACACAGCCCATTCTCAATCCCAGGCCTTCAAAAACCCTTCTGCATTGGACACCGACGCCCAAGACACTCTTTGGCATCAGTATGAGATGTGAGGGGGGGTCATGTGGTATAAAGAATGAGGAAGTCAGCGTAGTCAGATCAGGTGGCAGTTCTCGTCCCAGCTGAGCCTCCTTTACCACACTTCCTTTAACAGGTACTTGATCCTGGTGGTGAAACGTGTCAGAAATCCCAGAGGATCACAAATGTGAGTAGCTGATTGCAGAGTGCTTCTCTTTGTGTTCTTTCTTTTTCCAGGGCTTCCTAATGCTTCAGTTGTTTCGTTTTGGTGGCTGTGAGTAAGAATGGGCTTGAGGAAGTTCTAAGCACCACTCTGGTCATTCCTAAACACATACAGCTTCTTGTTCCTCTCTTCAGTGGATGGGTCTGTAGGTCACAGCACAGCAGTGGGAGCCTAATTAAATCACTAAAAATCTGGATTGACATTGGTTCCTGGTAAATACAATTATTTAGCGAAGGAACTCCATCTGTGTGGGATGAAGCATCAAACACGACTCACAATTTTGGTTGTCACCCTCCTCTCTCAACACAGCATGAGGAGGTTGGTGATATTTCTCACACCTGTAACATCCTCTCTGAGTTTCATTTTAATATGTGACCTTCCTACTAAGGATTGGGAAATGTTATCAGTGTCCATTTGGTTAGCAAGTCCTCCAATTTATACCAGCAGATTTTGTGAACTTTGACGCCAATGGCTAGCTGGAATCCAGAGTGTGCTAGGAACGTTTATTCAGAAGATGTTTCAGGACGTGACTACGAATACCGGCCAGGCCTGAAGTTGGGACTGCAGGTGTGAGAGACCAGAGGCTTGTATCATGAAGTAGGATTAAGGTGTTAGTGAGATAACTTCAGGCTCAACTCCAGATTTTCTGTATCACAAAGCCGGTTCACCTCTGATCGGGATAGGAAACCTATCCTGAACCTGTCCTGAAAGCTAGCTTGCCCCGGAGCAGGCTAGCTTTCAGGACAGGATTGAATTCTTCATAAAGCCCCGCCCCCTGGCCAATCAGCTGTTTGCCAAAACGTGGCCTGCCCAATCATTGAGGATCCCATTGAAGGAGGAGCCCAAATAGTGAGGAGAGCATTACGGCATGAAAGGATTTTCCTCGACCGATCAAACCCATTAGATTTTGCCGACGACTCTCGGTATGAGAGAAAGGATGTGATGTAATGTATGTAATGTGAAGCAGCACTTCAGCCTGGCTAACAGCTGCCTGCTATACAGAGCTGACACTCTGTAGGAGAGTAAAACAGAAATGAGAGATCATTAAAGGGAATTTGATAATTAAAAGTATTTTTAGACAATTAATTAATGTACAATTAATTAGCTCTAAATATTTTTGGGGGGCTAATTATTCCTGGGTGAGAGAATTGACAGGTCGCTGATGCAAATGTGAAAAAGGATCATTTGTTCCCTTCATTCAAGAGGGCGAGTTGGCCTTTATATTTGCCTTTTGTTCCTTCTAAGTTCTAACACAGCTCAGTATCTGATTTTATTCAGGCTGTCAACCTGATGTACTGACGTGACTGAATTTTGGCGTCCCCTTTATTTTATTATAGCCTGTATAAGAGGCTATAATAAAAAGGCAAACTTACCAAATTCAATGATGTTCTTGTGTTGTGTTTTTGTGTTTTTACTTGCTCCCACGTTCTTTTAGCCCCTGAGGGGTTACACCTGGAGGAATTCAACTATACCTGTCATACACACAGCACATCTGCAGTGCAGTGAGTTTATAGGTTTCAGCATCAGATGTGGACTACTTTAGCCACTGATGTGTAACTTGCGCATTTATGCAGTCGGCAATTCGTTGCCAAGCATTCTGCCTTCTCTTCGCAGCAGCCGCGGTGTTCGATTTAGTGTGTAAATTTTGTTTTTCCTCCTCATACTTTTCCAGTATAATACGCTGCTCCTCTGCCGTGAAACACGCTGTGCGTTTTTCCTTGTCGCTCATGTTTGTGATTGGTCTGCTGCCTCAGAACCCGCCCCTTATACGTGCGCGTGGCTCTTGATGAGGCAAACCTGATGAGCAGCGTCATGATACCAGTTATCCCTGATCACCATGATCTGGATTAGTGTAGCTGGATAGGTCTGAGAAATCCAGGGAAAACTGAGCTTGCTTCATGATACAGGCCTCTGGTGTGAGAGACCACTGGGCTCCAAAGAAGTGAAAGGGCACATTTATTGGTCTCAGCTGAGGAATTAGCTTGATGGGGGAAGTTCTATGTGTAAATGCAGTCCATCAGATCTGTTCACCTTGATGAGAAACCGCTGCATCAGGCCAGCTGGAACTAGAACGTAGTTGTTTGTACACTACCCATCCAAAGGCCCTCTCTAATGCTACCAGTCTTTCTTTGAGTCTCTATACCCAGTTTGATATAATCTGCCAGTTGTAATCTAATGAGTCATGGTTGCCTCTATCTCAATGCGCTGCCATTTATCCCAGAAGTTCTCCAAACTGAGCTTCACTATGTTTTGTTTTACTGTTGGAGCAGGGGAGCCAACTGTGTGGATGTGTGGGCGAATGTCCCTTGTCTGATGATGGGTTAGTTTGAGTGACTTCACCACATTCTCATGCACAAATCTTCCCTCATCGCCTGTGGGGCCTTTTGCTGTTCTCTGCTTGAGTAATTACTGATGAAATTACAGCATCTGTATTTTCAGAGGCCCTAGGTGGGTGTGGCTCATTTTCCTAACAAATGGCTACATGATATCTGCAAAGATGATCCCATTCATCAACTTGTCCCCTCTGATGGCTATAATCACACAGCATCTGTCTTCTAGCCTTTGATTTTGCAAAGCTCTCATCAACGACTAAAAGCCTGTCTAATATTTACTCCAGTCTCACCTCTTGCTTGGTCTCTTTTTCTCTTCCTTTTTTTTTTTTTTTTTTTTTTTTTTTTTTTCTGGTTCTGGAAAATGTTTTTGGGGTGCAGAGTCTCCATGATAGAGGCACCATTCTACTCATTACATGTCAGTGTTGCATTAATAGCACAGCTGGAGTGGAAATGCAGGAAAGCTAAAGTTTTATTATCATTGTTTTATTATCATTTATGATCATTGTTGTTATGTAGTCACTGTATATCCCAAATAAGCACACTGTCAGCTATTTCAACATTTCATTACAAAGTTTATGTCATTGCTGTAAAATGAAGTTAAAGCACCAACAAAACACCTTGTTGATCATTTGATTCCAGACTCCAGCAGTGGCAAATGTAACAGATGTTCGTCGGTTGGTAAGTAATTCATTCATTCATTCATTCCCTTTATTGAGACCTTCAAAAAATGAGGCCCCGAGGTTTAGGTGTCTTTGCTTCTAATCTCGTCCAGTATCAAACCCACTAACAATGTGTTTTTATCTTTTTTTCCCATCTCCTTGACAGTTTCAGAAAAAAAACACCCCCACCACTCCTGTCCCAAACCACCAACACATCAACTGCAGCTACCAGCAGCTGTCGCCTGAGGAACGCCGCCTGCTGGACTCCATCGCTTGGCCTGAAACCCCTCGCTTCCCTGTGCCCATATCCCTGAAGACGACCTCTGACCCCGCCCACAGCACCTTCACAATCCTGCCGGTGAAGGCAGGAGGTCAGTGGCATGTAGGCGATGAGCTGGAGGCTCTGATCCAAATTGGTGACTTCCAGGGTCGACCAAAACAGTTCGGGGGAGATTTCCTGGTTGCTCGCCTGCATGACCCGGAGCTACTTGCAGGTGTGGCAGGGCGAGTGGTGGACCACCTGAACGGCTCCTACACCGCTGTGTTTCCATTACTCTGGGAGGGACGAGCACAAGTTGAGGTGACACCAAAGTCTATGTTGTTGTTTAGTGTGACTGTAAATGTGTGGACTGGAAGACAAATGAGTCAGTGGCATAAAACAGGGGTGTGATAGTTCACCGTTTTCATGATTGGCAGTGTTTGGTTGCTGCTTCCATCTCTGTGTTTATTTTAACATCATTTTAATATCTTACTGCATAATTGCCATTTTAAGGCAACTTTTCACTATGTTTAACTTGTTTTAATTGGATTCTCAGCTGTTCATCCCAAGTTTTGTTTTGGTTTGTTTTGTTTTTACCAGGACCTGTGTATTAACACAACCACACTTAGTTTAGCTGGAGCCATGGTACCCAACATCTTATGCCCCTTTTCCACTAGTACCTACTCAGCTCGACTCAGCTCGACTCGGCTCGACTCTACTCGGTTTAAGAGCTTTTCCATTAGGTCGTAGTACCTGCTAGCAGGTCCCATTTAGCACCTACTCAGCCGGGGTTCCAAGCGAGCTGAGTCGCGCTGAGTCGAGCTGAAAATGTGACGTAAACGCCGTGCAGGCAACTGATTGGACAGGGAGTGACGAGAGCGACTCCTGCACGAAAACAAAACCCGACATTTAAAAAAAAAAAAAAAAACGGCAACAGCGGCCGTGCGCATTGATCGTCAGTGAAGTTGTCAAAGTCGGAAAGTGGCAAGCAAATCGCGACCGCGGTCAAATAAAGACGTGGAGACTTTTCTGAGCTTGGTGGCGGCCCAAAGAATCCAGAGGGAGCTGGACGGTGCGCCGGCGACTCCACCCACGGCGAGGTGCTACTCAACTGTAATGGAAAACCACCTAAACCGTGTCGAGGCGAGTAGAGTCGAGCCGAGTCGAGCTGAGTCGAGCCGAGTAGATACTAATGGAAAAGGGCCATTAGTAAAGCTGCCTTGGCTATCAACTATCTGAGCTGACCAAAATAGGTTTTATTCACCTTTTAAAGTTTTTGAACAGTTGTGTAAAGTCTGTTGTTATCTCTGGTCCAATTCCCACACTTTGTTCAACAGAGTCCTCAGCCTTCACACTCCATTCCACTTGCAGGGCTCACCATGCAGGTTTCATTCATTTAATGTGTTTGGGAAATCATTTCCTTATTTAACAGAAACAGAATCTATTCCTTCAAGCTGGGGACCTAAATGCTACTTGCAGTACACCATGCAGTGCCTGTCTTCGTGACTGACTTTTTACCCACAGCGCCTCCCTTTTGCCCTACTCTGCCACCTTAGAGTTGCTTCTCATGGTAACTCCCCCTACTGGCCCAACTTCTCACCTAAGCCTTTCACCTGTTAGTCTCCCCATTCAGACTAATGTTACAGACAAGTTTTCCCATCCACACAGTTTAGACCAAAACCTTTTTTACTACCCTCTGTAAACTGGATCTTCTACATGTGAGGTCTCCCTTAAATAAATCTTTTATTCTAAATGACATGTCCTTCACCCACCTAGACTTCCTATTCCCGACTGAATCCTGGCTGAAAACTGGTGAACATAGCCAGCTCTTAGAAATATGTCCCACTAACCATGACTTATTCGGCTTCCCTCAGCCCAGTGGCTGTGGGGGAAGCTTAGCTGTCCTTGTCAGAAACTGTCATAAGCACAGTCCCATTGGTTTTAACGATTACTCTGGCTTTGAGGTCTTGTGGTTTCAAACCAGTGATACAGTTCCAGTGTTCCTCTGTAGCTATGTATTGTTTCTTCACAGAGTTCTTTGAGTTTTACCTTCAGTTGTTGTGAATTTTGAAAAAAAAATTGTAATCTCTGTGGATTTTAATTTTCATGTTGACCTACCAGCAAATGTCAGTGCCATTGAATTTCCTGGTACTATGGACTTTTTTTACAGCATGTTTCCAACCCAACTCGTATCCCAAAGTACTGTTTGACACAATTTATACAGTCCTCGATCCTATTGTTACTGCTTGCCATGAGTCCTGTGCCAACCACAGTCAACTGTGAAGAATATCTAAACGTTTTCACATTTAAAATTGATAAAATATGATCCAGTATTTCACCTCCTGCATATGACCACTCCATGGTACCTCCATGCTCGCCTGTCTTTAGCAAGCTAGAGCCTCTAGTTAGTGTCTCTTCCCATATTAAAGACATAATCTAAAACACAAACTCTACTACCTATTCCTTGGACATTGTTCCTACATGCCTTTGAAGGAAGTATTCCACATTGTAGGCCCTACAATGTCACTAATTCTAAACAGTAGTCAAGCTAATGGTGCTGTTCCCTTTTGCTTTAAACATGTAGTACACACCATTACTTCAAAGCCTAACCTTGACATAACTGTTAATAATTTCCAACCCACTTCCAAGTTGCTATTTTATCCAAAGTGATGGTGCCTAACCTTCATCTCCATGCCAGAAATCTTGGTATCATTTTTCCAGCAGCAATTAATACAGCAACATATCTGCTCATCTGTCAAGCAGCTTGATCCATTTTATGGCCCTACTGACTGCAGTCACCAAGCAACTAACCACAATTGCTGACCAAAGCAAACAATGAAATAATGCAATGACTATTATTCTCAAGTTTGCAAGTTCAAGTTCTGTGCTGTGGTGCAACAGCATCCAACCATTAGTATTTTGACACAAAAATCTTGCCTACTGGAGCTTCAAGTTTCATTAACTTTCTTTTTCCTTTCTGATATGACCAAAGACAAATCATTGTTGGACTGTGTGAAAACCCTGGTTCTTCCCCGTCAGGTGATACTGGTTCACCCCAGTGAGGCCATCACGGTGCTGCACAGGCTGAACAGGGAACACCCGGGCCGAATTGCATTCAAGAGCCTCTTCCGCTCCGGCTCTGTCTCTGAAACTACGGTTTGTAATGTCTGCCTGCCTCCTGACCAGCCACTGTGCAACTACACCGACCTCCACACGGGGGAGCCATGGTTCTGCTACAAGCCAAGAAATCTGGGCTGCAATACCAGGATCAACCACTTCAGAGGAGATATCAAAGGAGCCCTCATGGCCAAAGAGGACACCCTCTTTCTAAGGTGAGGGAGGGCTGGGAAAGACAGGATAGACCATTTGTGTGTCTTTGAGTTTTTAAACCATTAGCTATATAAGGGATAATCTATGAGTAGGCATGCGTGAAACAGTTGTTAAGGCATGACATGGAGGCAAATAACTATCTGACGCAAAGCAGAGGTGGTTCATTCTTTGGTAATGTACTTGCTTTTTTCAATAGAGAATTTTGCTTTGCAGCTCAAGTTCATCTATCTCTCACAGAAGAACAGGAAGCTCTGACAGTTCTCTTCTTACAGCTAGAGTACAGCTCCCCAGTTTCCAACTGACGGATGACTTCACAGATAGCAGGGTCAGCTCTGTGCCTTTGTTTCAAATCCTCTTCTGATATGCTGGAAATGCCAGTAATCACATCATACTGCTCAACAAAGCTGCCATGAATAGCTTTAGGCAACATAGCAAGAGATGTTACAAGAGGATTAATGGGACCAGTTTCATTGGTGTTCACAGGTGAGTGAGACAGAGTAGGTGTTTCTCATAGTGTTGGAGATATGAGCATGCATTACCTGCCTGACTCAGGCAGGTAATGCTGTATAAATTGGCAAATTCCCTCCTCCTAAACCAGATTATTGACAGGTTCAGCATGGGGCCATCATGAAAGAGCCCCCAAAACTCCCTGTACATGATGATATGAATGAAACAGAAAGTCATGTGTGCATCCAGGAAATGTAACATTAAGTGTCACATCCGCAACTATGCTAAGGACTGCTTGCTGGACATCAGCAGCCAAGTGAGTCTCCTTGATCACCAGTGGGTAAAAACTTACCTTCGTGACCACAAACTACATCAATTGGCTGGGCTGATTGGACAAAAGAATCTTTGAGCAGAGAGAACTGAGCAGTTGATACTAGGACTGGAGGACAGGGAGGATCCCATACCCACCCTTGTGCACCTCCTTCATGGTGGAATGAACCTCCAGGAAGACAAAGCCACTGTATTAGTCAGCTGTATTCGACAAAACTCACCAATGATAATGAACCCTATCAAAGTGTGCTGAAAGTGGGACTGGAGGATGTAGCTATTCCAGCTGGTCAGGTCAGGCAATAAGTGCAAAAAAAACATCCACATTTGACGCAACAGAATCACTTGTGCTCTTTTAACCCAGTGAGAACAACCGTCAGTTACTAAATGTTGGTTCCAGCCTAATAGATATTTGCCAGGCAAAGGTCCCATGTGTGAGAGTTCCACTTTGAAACAACACAAAACATGAAACTTCATGTGCAAATAGTTTCTCATATAATTGTCTTCATTTAATTAACAACTACTCCTTGCTGGCTCGCCAAAAATGTAGCACTTGAGCAGTGAAGTAAAATTTTTTGGTCTGGCACTAACTAGCCCTGAGGTTAGTGCTGCAAAAGCTGTCCAGCTAGCAGAGTGATGGTTCGGACAGCGGGGGGAAAGGAACTAAACATGTCCGAAGGAAGGGACAGCAAAGGCAGGGATGACAACACATGCAGCAAGAAGCAGAGTGAAGGTAAATACAGTGGAGCCAGGTTAACTGTGAAGCAGATCTGAAAGTTAACAGGGCCGCTGGGGAGCAGCAGAGCCACGACCGATACATAACAGTATTTTAACAGGTTAACACTATGATTTACTAACTACATTAACATTAAATGAGGTTATATATAATTAATACAGAGTCTCAGAGTCAGATCTCAGCCCCATGTGTCTCAACACAGATACAGTATATATAGCCTAAATATAGACTCCTCTGCTTCGGAGGACTCTATGGGCTCTAGTTTCGCAGACCAGGCGAGGCGGGGGCGTAGCGCAGATGCGCTTCGCCAACTGGGTGTGGCCAGGCGGATTTTCCAAGTTTGGCACGCCGTTCTCGGTGGCGCAAGTACTCCGCCATCCCTCCTACCGGCGGAGGGGAGGAGAGAAGGCATGGAGTGGGTTTGACACAGCCGATTCACATGTAACCAATCAAATGAGCCCCTGTCCTTGCCTTTAAAATGCGCTGCGTGAAGGCGTAATGAAAGTTTACACAGCTGACATGGAGGTCTATTGCCGCGGGCGGAGCGGAGCTCAGGAGACAGGCGCGGAGCGGAGACCGGCGAGCAGTGCGGACACGTCACCAAAACCTCACAGGCAGGCTTCCGGGATGTTAGACACATGAACGATGCAATAAATACCGAAAAAAACACTATTCAATGCTACGATCACAATCAGCACATACATATATCTCCATATCAACTGTCCCGTCACAGCTGATGTCAGATCAAAGGAGATTGGCACCGTTTGTGCTGATCGTGAGGTTTTGGTGATGTGCGCCAGCCAGCCAAACTTCCACTGCGCCTGCTCCGCCCCGCCTTGCGCTGAAAGTAGACGTGGTTTCAGACGGCAAGCTTTTGGCGCACCTCGGCGAAGCCTTTTGGCACGAAACTGTCACTGCGCCAAGCCGAATCTGTCGGCACCTCCCCCCGCTGCGCCGCCACTCCCATCTCGGCGAACCTCCGCCTGCGAAACTTGGACACTGTCCGCCTCTCCCGCTTCGCCGGTCGAAACTAGCTCTGCGCGGGGTTCGCCTCACTGCGCCACCCCGCGCTGCGCCGGGAAACTAGAGCCCTATGTTTACATATGCTCATTTCCTTATGTAGATCATATAGAGGCATCAATATTAAACTGAAACTCCTTGTAGTTACTTAAACTCCATCATTGTCACAAGAACAGAAAATATGGAGTGTAAAACAATTCAAGTAGAGTTAGAGCTCTACTTGAATTGCATGACCTGGATGATTGAGAACCTCCATAGACAGTGTAAAACAATGTGATTTTGAGCAGTTACAATATGATACAGATACTTTTTTTCTGAGAAAAGCACAACACGTTTGCTTTGATTTCAGTTTCAGTGCTCTCTTGAGAACATCAGGTTTCCAAAATGGTGGAACTATTTTCTGCCTATAGCACTGCCACTGTGTCACCATTAGAGCTGGGAATCTTTGGCCCCTAATGATTTGATTCCATTACGATTATGAGGGCAACGATGTGATTATAAAGCGATTATCGATGCATCTTGATGCATCTCGATGCATCTCGATGCATATTTTTGTGATTGTCATTGAATCATTTTTTGCATCATTTTTCAGACAATTTGTTTGTTTTTTTACTGTGCCACAACTAAAACAAGGTGTGCAAGAGCATGGCCAATACCTTTTAAAATAAAAGGTCTGTTCTTTTCTGTTGTGTGTGTCCTGAAATTGCCCAGCTGGACGCTGCTCTCTCACACTTAGGTTCCACGTTTTTTTTTCCGCAGTGTAACTGCCCAGCTAGACTCTGCTCATATGCTTCAGTTCTGCATTTTTTAAATCATTTTATAAGCACTGATTAATGACACTAATGCATCGATGCCGGCTTGCCCACATCCGCATTGCGATGCATCTAAAAATCAATTTTTTCTCCCACCTCTAGTCACCATGTAGTGGCGCTCTGCTGCCATGGCATTTGCATTTTAATAATGTTACATATTGCCAGGCATTTAACAGTCTTTTGTGTGTTTTTCCGCAGAGGGGTCAACATGAAAGTCTTCATTCGTGCATCACGGTCTAACATCACTGTGCTGCCAAAGGAGCAAGGTATGAAAAAAGAAAGGAAAAGGGGAATACAGATATGAAATATGGATATTAATAATGTATAGATATAGATATGTATGTATGTAATTATTTATCTATCGTACTGTACCGTACCGTACCGTACCATACTGTCGTCTGACGTTTATCTGGGGCCGGGTCGCAGGGGCAGCAGTCTGAGCAGAGACATCCAGACTTCCCTCTCCCTAGACACTTCCGCCAGCTCCTCGGGAGGGACACCAAGGCGTTCTCAGGCCAGCCGAGAGACATAGTCCCCCAGCATGTCCTGGGTTTTCCCCGAGGCCTCCTCCCGGTGGGGCATGCCTGGAACACCTCCCCCGGGAGGCATCCAGGGGGCATCCAAAACAGATGCCCGAGCCACCTCAACTGGTTCCCCTCGATGCGGAGGAGCAGCAGCTCTACTCTGAGCTCCTCCCGAGTGACCGAACTCCTCACCTTATCTCTAAGAGAGCACCTGGCCACCCTGTGAAGGAAACTCATTTCGGCTGCTTGTATCTGCGATCTTGTCCTTTCGGTCATTACCCAAAGCTCACGACCATAGGTGATGGTAGGAATGTAGATCGACAGGTAAATCGAGAGCTTCGCCTTTCAGCTCAGCTCCTTCTTCACCACGTCGGATCGGTACACCGACCGCATCACTGCGGAGGCTGCACCGATCCGCCTGTCGATCTCACGCTCCATCCTTCCCTCACTCGTGAACAAGACCCCGAGATACTTAAACTCCTCCACTTGAGGCAGGACTTCTCCACCAACCCCGAGAGGGCATGCCACCCTTTTCCGGTCGAGAACCATGGCCTCGGACTTGGAGGTGCTGATTCTCATCCCAACCGCTTCACACTCGGCTGCAAACTGCCCCAGTGCCTGCTGAAGGTCCTGTTTCGAAGGAGCCAACAGGACAACATCATCCGCAAAAAGCATGATGAAATCCTGTGACTCCCAAACATGACTCCCTCCGGCCCCCAGCTGCGCCTAGAAATTCTGTCCATAAATATTATGAACAAAACCGGTGATAAAGGGCAGCCCTGCTGGAGTCCAACATGCACTGGGAACAGGTCTGACTTATTTCTGGCAATGCAAACCAAGCTCCTGCTCCGGTCGTACAGGGACCGAACAGCCCTTAGCAAAGGGCCTTGGACCCCATACTCCTGGAGCACTCCCCACAGGGTACCACGAGGGACACAGTCGAATGCCTTCTCCAGATCCACAAAACACTGGAGCTGGTCCAGTGTTCCACGGCCGGGACGAAAACCTCATTCCTCATGAATCCGAGGGGCTGTCAGCCAAGACAGCCCCACAACATCTAAAGACTTGAGATAATCAGGGCGGATCTTATCCACCCCCGCTGCCATGCCACCGAGGAGCTTACGAACCACCCCAGTGACTTCGGCTTGGGTGATGGACAATTCCACCTCTGGGTCCTCAGCCTCTGCTTCCTCAACGGAAGACGTGACGGTGGGATTGAGGAGATCCTCAAAGTATTCCTTCCACTGCCCAACAATATCCTCAGTCGAAGTCAACAGCCCACCACCTGCACTGTAAACAGTGTCGGCAGTGTACTGTTTCCCCCTCCTGAGGCGCCGGACTGTTTGCCAGAATTTCTTTGAGGCCAACTGATAGTCCTCCTCCATGGCCTCACTGAACTCCTCCCAGCTCTGAGTTTTCGCCTCCACCACTGCCCAAGCCGCGGCACGCCTGGCCTGCCGATACCCGTCAGCTGCCTCAGGAGTCCCACAGGCCAACATGGACCTGTAGGTCTCCTTCCTCAGCTTGACGGCATCCCTTACTTCCGGTGTCCACCACCGGGTTCTGGGATTGCCGCCACGACAAGCACCAGAGACCTTGCGGCCACGGCTCCAAACAGCTGCATCGACAATGGAGGCCGAGAGCATGGTCCATTCGGACTCAATGTCCCCAGCCTCCCTCGGGAGCCGGGAGAATGGTTAATGCTGAAAAATACATACAGGTTTTGGAGCAACATATGCTGGCATCCAAGCGACGTCTTTTTCAGGGACGTCCCTGCTTATTTCAGCAAGACAACACCAAGTCACGTTCTGCATGTGTTACAACAGCATGGCTTCATAGTAAAAGAGTGTGGATACTAGACTGGCCTGCCTGCAGTCCAGACCTGTCTCCCATTGAAAATGTGTGGCGCATTATGAAGCACAAAATACGACAACGGAGACCCAGGACTGTTGAGCAACTGAAGTTGTACATCAAGCAAGACACCTACAAAGCTTCAGCAATTAGTGTCCTCAGTTCCCAAATGTTTATTGAGTGCTGTTAAGGAAAAGTGATGTAACACAGTGGTGAACATGCCTCTGTTGCAGCTTTTCTGGAACATGCTGCAGGCATCAAATGTTAGCATACCTGTTAGCAAAAGATGCATCCTGTTTTGAACAGGGAAATTACAGACAGGAGACATTATGTGTGTTCATCACGCAGGCTGTAGTCTGTATATTTATTAAACAGAATCTTAATATTTTCATTTTCTCTTTTCACTCTTTTTCTCTTAATTTCAATCATGAATTGCAATAATCACAATAATCTTAAATCACAGTAAATTCCACCATTCACCCTTTTGCGATAAACCATTGGATCAACCGTTACCGTCACTCACACACATACAATGTACACTTTCCTACCATAGTGAACCTTAAACTATATTATACAAAACCCTGTGCTAAGCATTTGTGTTAAGGCACAGATATAAAGGAGCTCTCGTTTTTCAAAGATAATAAACAACAATGAGGCCGCCATTTTATAAAACCAGCCACTTTTCACTACACAATTCCCAAATTTTTAACATCAACAAAACATTACATTAACACTACTTCCTGTATCAGTCTTTGGCAAAAATGAAAGAGGAAAGGCTTATGAGTCCTTAGAAATAAGTTGTGATACTTTAGCACATGTTACTAACCTGTTTTGAACAGGGAAAATACAGACAGGAGACATTATGTTTGCTCATGACGCAGGCTGTAGTCTGTATGAGGAACGGAAGCCTCCATGGTCCATATAACCAGTGTGTAGAACCAGTGCTCACTTCTGCCTAGTGCTCCACCTGATGGCGTATATTCATCATTTCGACTGATACACTTTAGAAAACACATTTAAATCTGGCCTCACCCAAAGAAAATATCCAAAATAAAATAAATAACTTTACAATTGTGACCATACATTTGTAGGTGTCACATTTACATTTTACACGACATCCCAACTTCATTGGAATTGGGGTTTGTAGATATAGATAGATAGATAGATAGATAGATAGATAGATAGATAGATAGATAGATAGATAGATAGATAGATAGGTGTGAGTGTGTGTGTGTGTGTGTGTGTGTGTGTGTGTGGATATAGATATCAATATAAGGCAGTTCTGAAGGCAAAAGGGGATTTGGTTCAACCTTGTACTTGCAAGGTGCACCTAATAAAGTCGCCCATGAGTGTTTATACAAACATCTGTCTATCTACCTATCTATCTTTCTGAGTGTGTGTAATACACAATAATTAAGCTTAAAAGTAAATGAGATATAGTTGATATTAAGGGATAGTCAGCATCTTTCAACAGACAAGCATTTGTTGACAAGTGGCTCTTGCCTTATCCAATATGTTACATGTGCAGATGTATCAAAGCAGCTAGCAACACAAGCTAATGCATCGTCTATGTTTCTATGTCTGAGATTGAAGCCCTAATGTAGTGACTGACAGGTGCAGTTACTCTCAGTGACTGCAAAAATTCAGCACAAAGTCAACAAAATAAAACTCTAAATGTTCCAGAGACAAGTGCGTAGGATTTGAAAGTAAAAAGCTCCTGCCCATTATCCTCTTCTTTAGCAAACAGACAGATTTTACGTTGGGTTCAACCACACAGACGACTTCCACGTCACAGATGTTTGTCTTTATCTTCCTCTCAGGACAACCAGAGGTGAAGAGCAGCACCGTGAAGCCCGAACCTGCTGGATATTACTACCAGGGTGCATGGCAAGCACTAGGGGGCGCCACCATTCGCCAGTTCAACAACGCCTCCGCTATCAGCCAATGTCTGACAGACAAGGTGGTGCACATGTACGGCGACTCCACCATGAGACAGTGGTTTGAACACCTCAGCAGATTTCTGCCAGGTAAATGATGCATTTTCATAAAGTTTTTTAGTACAAAGAATTGCTCCTAGGGCGGCACGGTGGTGCTATGGTTAGCACTGTCGCCTCACAGTGAGAAGGTCCTGCGTTCGATTCCCACCCAAGGTCCTTTCTGTGTGGAGTTTGCATGTTCTCCCTGTGTCTGCGTGGGTTTCCTCCGGGCACTCCGGTTTCCTCCCACCGTCCACAGACATGCAGGTTAGGTGAATTGGAGAAGCTAAATTGCCCCTAGGTATGACTGTGTGTGTGAATGTCAGTGTTTGTCTGTCTGCCCTGCGATGAACTGGTGACCTGTCCAGGGTGTTTTCTTGCCTTCGCCCTATGAGCGCTGGGATAGGCTCCACCCCCCCCCCTCCCCCACCCCACCCCCCCGCGACCCTAGTGAGGATAAGAGGTTTAGAAGATGAATGAATGAATTGCTCATAGTGACAAAATTCCAAGAAAATTCTGCGAATTATAACATTTTCTAGGAACTTCCCTTTATAGTTAACTGTAGGTTCAGACCAAGCAACTGATGGTGGAACATCTAGGAGGGAAGAAATTTCACCAAATGACTTGTTGCAGTAGTGACATCCTATTACATTACTTTACCAGTACCATGCTGGAATTCAGTGAGCTCTTTAGAACGAGCCATTCTTTGTTTGTAAAGATAGACTGCATGGCTAGTTGCTTGACTTTATACACCCGTGGCAATGGGACTGAATGAAACACCTGAATTCAATGATTAAGAGGTGTGTCCAAGTACTTTTGTCCATATAGGAGTGGTATTTCTGTGACAGTTCCATGATTATTGATCTTGAGTGTCCCGGGCTCCTAAAACCAAGATATTAGTTTTGAGTTTTTTTACGTAGACTAATACTCTCCCTTGATAGAACTTTTTTCTGTCTTAGACCTCAAGGGGTTTAACCTGCACAGCACAAAGCAATGTGGACCGTTCATCGCTGTGGACATAGCACAAAACATTATGGTGAAGTTTCGCTGCCACGCTCCTCCAATTCGCTCCTACACCGTCTCATCCTTCGATCTACGCTACATCGCCAATGAGCTGGATAGCATGGCTGGAGGCTCCAACACTGTCGTGGTTTTCAGCATCTGGGCTCACTTTGGCACTTATCCCGTCGAGGTGTACATGCAGCGACTTCAGAGCATCCGCAGGGCGGTGCTGCAGCTGCTGGACAGAGCTCCTGACACGCTGGTGGTCATCCGGACAGGAAACCTCAAGTCCTTGAATCTTGCCGTGGCGCTGAGCAACAGCGACTGGTACTCCCTGCAGCGGGACAGGGTGCTCCGGGCCATGTTCAAAGGGCTAAAAGTTCGCCTGGTGGACGCCTGGGATATGGTCCTGGCCCACCATTTGCCGCATGACCTTCACCCACCGCCCCCCATTATCAAGAACATGATAGACGTCCTCTTGTCCTACATATGCCCACCAAAAAAATGACTTGTTGTGTTTGTGTGTCTTTGGTGGTGGTAATGGTGGTGTTTGGGTGCGTAGGAAACTATAAACAGTGGGCCTCATTTATCAAAGCACTGTACAAAGGATTTAACACCAGTAAGATAACAGTTCCTCCCTGTGCACCATCTTACCTCTTCATAATGATCAATGATGTGATCACAAATCAGCACCAAACTTGAAACCAGACATGATATTGATCACACGAAGTGAGAGAACTATTTTTTCCAAATCAAACATTTTCCTGGCTGTTGAAAATCTACATGCCCTCAGACCAGATGTGAATTTTATCTTACTGATATGCTGAAGATAAAATTTGTGAATAACCATCCAGTCAGTGAAATGAGCAATAACTTCATCCATTTCCATACAGACATGATGTATCTATAGACCTATATGTTAAGACAAGCAAACACACAAACCTGAGTTTGATCAGTTTTGTATTTTTGATTAAAAGGAAAAACAACAAAACAACAAACAACAACAAAACAACAGCAAAACAACAACTAGCATGTTCATTGGTTGCGAGCACTGGTCATGAGTCACGACCAGTTAGAAATGTGTTGTCTGGGTAGTGGAGCCTAACCTAACAGACCGGTTGAGGGATAACAGAGCAGGAGAGTTTGCTGCTGTCTCACCCAAAACGTCCTGTCTTAAGAGTCTAACCTGTAATATTTCTCCCCCACTGATTTGCACTGAATTGAATACGGAGCAAATACGGAACACAATGTGTCCTGTATCATCAGTTCACATGCAAAACACATCTTTTAGTCTACAATTATGTAGACTTACAAGTGGCAACCCTACCTATGAAACATAAATGTCACAGAGCCCATCAGTGGGCTCTGACACCAAGTGGTGCAGTATATACATGCTACAGATATTTATGAAGTCATTCCCATTAAATCTGACATGGGCTGCATTTCTGGGGTGAAATTAGTCCATGTATTCTAGCTGTAGTTTTTTTTTTTGTTTGTTTGTTTGTTTTTTTTCTGAGTAAGAAGCTCATATTTACAATTACAAAAATATGGCATGAACACACTATAAGCAGTCCTCACTTGGGAAGCTCTGCAGTTTTGCATTATGCACCTTTGAACTATGATGAAATTAAACTATGTCTCATTTGCTGGATGCTTACTTTAAATGGAGTATTTTTAGTGAAAGATCCATGTGTGTATCGTACCAGGAACTTATGAGGTATTTTTCAGGAGATTACGGAAGTAAATTGTGAATAATGAAGGACAAACTCTGTGGATGAAAATGACGTATCTAATGAGGAATTTTACTACAATACAGGTAAATGTAATTTAATCTTAATTATGTGCTTGCCTTTAGGTAGCTGCCCCTTATTCTCTTCTATGCTTATTATCCCACCAAATTTTGGAGCATAACTCCACCTGCATAAACCAAAAACATACCAAACATGTGACCCAATTGTGAGAAGTGTGCGATTACTTTTCTAAGCATTCCCACTTAACGGTTTTTCACAATTTCGCAATTCTATCTATCTCTCTAACTGTGTATGTGCATAAGCTATTCTTTTAATTTCAGATCATGTCTGGTAAAACAGTTTTCAAAGTGAGATTCTGGGACCTCCAGCAGTACTTAAGGGGCTTCCAGAAGGTCCTCGGCAAAATGAGACATATTTTGATTTCATTATAGTTTAAAGGTGCACAATGCAAAATTTCACTTAGGCCTAAGGAGTTCACTGAAGACAACTTGTGGTGCATTCATTGATCACCTCACCTTCAAGCAGAGAGGAGGAACCAGTCTGTGAAATCACCTGGTGGAGTTTTTGGTTGAAATGAAAACCTGCAGCCTCTCAGCCCTCCATGGTACGTTTGGACACACCTGCCTCAAAATATTGTGTGTATTGAAATGTTTTTCAATGTTTTCTTGTTTGCCCTGGTTTTCAGTGGGGATTTCCCTCTCTTGTTCAACTATCCCCTATGGTTTATTCCACTTAGGGAGGGTCCAGGAGAAGTATATACTCACTCACATTTTCTGTGAGTGAGAGGGGTTGGTAGCAGTCTGCTGTGAGGCTTTGTTACTTCACGCATTTTTCAGTTTGTTTGCTACTCATTAATTTTCATGGGACTTTTCTTACTCTCCAGTTTGATTGTTGTTTGGGTTAATAAAACCACTGACTTTTTTGCACAGACTTCTGCCTCCTGAGTCTTTCCTCCAGTCAACATCTTTTCATCATTATTACTCATCCTCAGTGCCAGACAGCCACACTAAAATCCCACTTTAATATTGACTTACTAACTGTATGGTAATGGTGACTTGAATGATAATCTGTTACACACATATTCCTTTTGTGCAAAAATACAAAACTGATCAGACTTAGGTTTGTGTGTTTGGATATCTTAATATATAGGCCTGCAGGTACATTGTGTCTGGTAAATAGATGGAGCCATTGCATTTTCACTGATGTGATTATGTCATTTGTGTTATGTTACTACCAGAGTGGGTGGTGAGCACTAGGGGACGCCAAAGTTCAGCAGTGCAGCAACTCCTCTGCCATCAGCCAGTGTCTGAGAGACCAGGTGGTTTACCTGTACAGCCACTCCGCTAGCAGACAGTGGTTTGAACACCTCAGTGCCAACCAAGTTAATCAAACTGCAAAAACGAGCAGACAGGGAGAGAGGAAGACAGAGGTACAGCATCTTAGATGCTTCACTGAAAAGTCCTGAGCTATTATTATTAATACCATATAACACAAATAGTAGCTATAACAAAGAAAGGCCATTAGTTAGACTGGTTTAGAGTGGCTTACTTTGTCTCCACATACATCATCTCATTGTGTTACTTGCAGGAAAAACTGCCATCAAAGAGTTTATCAGGAGAGCAGACAGAAGGAAAAGGAGTCAGAGCCGCTGAGGGTCAGCTGAGCCTTTGTTGTGTGTATGATTTTAAAAAATGTACCCACTGAAACCAAACCCATACCCTTAATGAGGCTGGTAGAGGGTGTCCTGCCTGAGATATCAAGATGGTAAGAAACAGCCCTCATTGTTTCATATAAAATAGGGTTCAAACAGGAGGAGGCACATGTACATATTGACAGAGACTGACAGCCAGTTATTAGCTGGACATGTCAAACAAGTCAACATGAATATTGAGTCATGGTGAAGACACTCAAGTGCAAATATTATTCATTCATTAGCAGACAGAAGTAAACAGGATTTAGTGTCTGTTCCCTGACAGTAAGAGAAGAGTGACAAAGGCTTCATACAGACATACATATGTAATCCACATGTATGTCATGTACAGTGTGTGGATGCAAAATAATCAAGAGACCGGTTAGAGGTGCCGCCCCGGCAGCTCCCCTGGTAGAGCGCCTACCACATGTCAAGGTTAAGTCCTTACAGCAGCGTCCTGGGCTCGGATTTGAACCTTTTCCTGCATGGCATCCCCTCTGTCCCCCCTGCCTTTCCTGTCTCTCTCTAATGTCACTATCAAATAAAAAAGCAGAAATACCAAAAAAAAAAAAAAAATCTTCAAACAAAATGAGAGGCCTGTTAGAGCATGACTGTTGATTGGTCAGGCAGCCCTTGTACACTGCGGGGATGGTGGTGGGACCCAGACAGAACATAGTATATGTAAAAATAAAAACAAGAAAACAAAAAGTGAGAAATTAAAAGTGCAGTATGAGGATGTGGATATATATTTCATAATTAATTATATGCCATATCAAATCAATTTGATTTGTTGAAGGCACAGCAATTGCATTGCCAATGAACATTAGGTTAGAACATTAGGCCAGTTTTTACACAGTTTTTACGAATCACCATTAAACACAGGGAGTCCAAAATAAATGCACTAAAAAAAGAAATCCCGTCTTCATTGACACTCCACGGGCTGAAATCTCATTTTTAAAAATCTTGAGGAGGCTGAGGTTGTTTGAAGCTTTTTATGGTCAAATTTGTAGTCATATTCCACCAATTCTACAAAGTTTCACAACACAAGTCTTAAGAGCGGTATTTTGTTTGGCTGTGTCTGCTGCTTTTACTCTCCAGTGGAGGGAAATCTTAACGCTTCAGCTCACCAAGACGTTTTGGACAATTCTCTGCTTCCAGCTTTGTGGGACCAGTTTGGGGACGGGCCTTTTCTGTCCCAGCATGACTGAGCCCCAGTGCACAAAGCAGCTCCATAAAGGCGTGGCTGGCTGAGTTTGGTGTGGAAGAACTTGAGCGGCCCGCACAGAGCCCCGACCTCAACCCCATCCAACACGCTCATCCAAACGGGCAGAAACTCCCACAGACACTCCAACATCTGGTAGAAAGCCTCCCAGAAGAGTGGAAGCTGTTCTGGCTGCAAAGGGGACCAACTCCATATTAATGCCAGAAAAGCTCATGTAGGTGGAAAGTGCAGGTGGACCAATACTTCTGTCCATATAGTGTATCTGCCTCAATGTTAAGGACAACAGTTTGGCAATGAGTGTTGGATGAGCCAGGGCTGATAAACTGGCTGGTGATGATCTGATGAATGGCAGGTGTGCAGGTAGACCAGAAATCAGGATCAGTTGGTGGCCCACGCCCAGAACACACACACACACACACAAATAGTATAATAGTATTATAGTACAATATCATAAAATAATACTTACTGGTTGTGTGTATGGTTTAAAAAAGTTTAATAAATGTCCCTACTGAAACCAAAGCTATGCCCTTTATGAGGCTGGTAGAGGGCGTCCTGCCTGAGATATCAAGATGGTAAGAAACAGCCGTCATTGTTTCATATAAAATAGGGTTCAAACAGGAGGAGGCACATGTTGTACTGACAGAGACTGACAGCCAGTTATTAGCTGGAAATGTCAAATCAACATAAATATTGACTCATGGTGAAAACATTCAAGTGCAAGCATTATACATTCTTTCACAGACAGAGATAGGCAGGATTTAGTGTCTGCTCCCAGACGGTAAGAGAAGAGTGACAAAGGCTCCAAACCTCATATATGATCCATAATGGAAGTACCCTGCAGAACTGGTCCTGGACATGTACGTCAGCCAGCTGTCGCCTACAGCTCATCTTTCATAACAAATGAGAACAAATTTGAAAAAAAAAAAAAAAAAAAAAAAAAAAAAAGATAATTTGTTGTAAATCATTCATGCACTTGTCTTATTTCTATAGACTTCAAGTACTTTGTATTTGTGACAGAATACATTTGTAACATAATTTCTATGTTTTTATTTTATTGTAATGTATTTGCTCCTCATTTGTTTTCTCTTTTCTGCTCTACTTATTATTGTTATTACACCATAAACATTGGCAGACCAATCCCCACTCACACACACACACACACACACACACACACACACAAACACACACACCACACCCTCTGCACATTTGTAATATCACCATAATCTGTGCTCTCCATCTGTCCCATCCCCAGTCTTGGTGCTCGCTGCGTTGGTGGTGAACCTGGACGTGGCTGTGGCTGCTGCCCCCACTACGATCCCCGGCAAATTTCAAATACAAACTCAGATCAAAAACTCTGATGTGAAATATTTCAAGGAAGGGAGGTCCTTTTTTCTGGAGGTCGTCTGAGGTTTCAGATCAACACAAGGCGAGGTTCTAGATTAATTATTTTTACTACATAAACAAATGAAAAGGGGGGCGGGGATGAGTGAACACCGGGGCCACCGACCCACAGAGGACATGTTCCCTCCCCTCAGTTTGGAAGCTCCAGCTCATTTTGTCCCACCAGCCCCACTCCTCTCCACACATTCACACTATCATACTGTGTGTGTGATAAAATATCACTCAATAATTATGTGAATAAAACAAATCGAATTTTGATTATGCCTTTGTTTTGTCCAAAATTCAAAATATGTCAAATTCTATGGCTGACTCTCCTAACATTCACCACACCTGTTAACAAGCCTTTTGATAGAGTTTTTTTTTTTCCATCTGTCGTGTGTACTGTGGGAGTGGCTTGATCACTGCAAAGGAACAGAAGAAATGTCAGGGCAAACCCTGAAAACTGAATGATAACATAACATTGAGTCTGAGAGTGTCTGCTGAGGTAAGATCCATTTTATTCTTAAAGTATAGAAGAGCTTCTCGGCAAAAATGCTCAGTATCTATTACAGGTGTGTGTGTGTGTGTGTGTGTGTGTGTGTGTGTGTGTGTGTTGGGGGTGGTTCTCCCATTTTGCAAATGGCAAATTTCCAGATTTCCATTTTCCTTTTTTGTTGTTAAACCTTTTCACTTTTGGAGTGTCTGAAATTCCTCCCTGTTTGTAGCATATTGCTCGATACTGTTGTTCTGATTAGTTTTCAGAGTTAATGTTTCTCTCTCTGCGTAGTGATGGGTAACACGTCATTATAGTCTTTACATAATACATTTTTATATGTAATTATTTTTTACACAGCTGCAAATTCCAAGTTATTGGGCTGTAAGTGATCTCAATGTAAATCTCCAGTTTGTAAAGGACATCCTGTATAATGTGTTAAAATTGTTTTAATGGTGTTGAAATGTATAATGAACTTGAAATAATACTTTGATGGCATGACAGAGGTCCAGTTTTTGTGATCAGTCAGTCTCAGAGTGAAACAAACCTGCTCATCTTGTTTAAAATTGACTGTGTGGATCTCTCTCTCTCTCTCTCTCTCTCTCTCTCTCTCTCTCTCTCTCTCTTCCTCTAAATCAAATTCCTGTTGTAAGTTTTGTTTGATGTGGGAGATTATAAATCAGTGCTTGTTTATACATTAAATGCTACCAAATTTAAAGGGCACCTGTTATGCTTTTCCTTAGTTTCTGTCATATATGTAAAGTTACAATGTCAGATATTGTATGTGGCCAACATTTCAAACCATGAGGGAAATGTATATCTAAAAATAATTTCTGTGTGCATAAAGCTCAGGCTTTACACTGTTCCGAATACTAGAGGAAGATTTATTTTTTTGGTATATTTTTTGGTTTTGTGCATCAGACAAAGACAGTCCTGTTGTTGACATTTTAGTGTAAGAACTTCCTGATCCCATTCTCACAGAGGTGCACTCATTGGTACAGCAAAACATACAATCTCATCAGGCCCCCTGTAAATGGGAAACCCTTTTTTGTGGTTGGGAGTCCCCTAAAAATAGACTACATCTTACATACTGATGCGACCCACCATTTTTGCCTGAATATAAGATGATATTTTTATCTGGAAATCCACATCTGTAAAAGTGAGGTCATCCTATATTTGAAGACTAAGCAGGTGTGAGTGACATGGTGTGAGTCTTCACATGCTCCAGAGGTCAGAAATCACTTAGTGTCGCTTTAAAGTGACGTCTCTCAGATTCATGCAGGTTGTAAAGAGGAAAACACAGCAGACCACTGTAGAGAATGGTGCACTGTAAATGTTTACAGGTATATTCCAATATTTACGTTCTCTTGCGAGAAAGTGGTCAGAAAAGGTGAATTATTGGTTATTGGTTTTTGGTTTACTGCCATGTCCATGTGGCCTTGGTTGATGTATGAACAAAGTGAGGAACTTCCTTGGGGTCTGAATTTAGCTTCAGTGAATCACAAGCAATGGGCATTTTACATGGTTTTACAGGATTTCCATTAATCATGTCAAGATTTTTTACAAATGATAAAATTGCTTTTCATGAGATTTCATGTGATTTTTTGCATAAATGTTTTTTTTTATTCTTTAAATGTATCATGTGTTTGTTGTATGTAAACGTTGCATCAAGCTTAGCGTGAACTGGTGTGAGATGGAGATTAGAGCTGGCAAGTGGAGGAAATTCAACGCATCCCGTCCCAAGTACACTGCCATCTTCCTCTTCCTGGTTGTGTCCGCTGTGTTCTTCCTGCAACATAACATCAATGTGCTGAAGGTGAGAACACAAGGTTAAGCATAGCAACCTGCTATAAGTGCATAATAAAGGATTTATTAGTAAGCATTGTTCTTGGCATCTGTGTGGGATGAAGCATCAAACACAACTCACAGTTTTGGTTGTCACCCTCCTCTCTCAACACAGCATGAGGAGGTTGGTGATATTTCTCACACTTGTAACATCCTCTCTGAGTTTCGTTTTAATTTGTGACCTTCCTGCTAAGGATTGGGAAATGTTATCAGTGTCCATTTAGTTAGCAAGTCCTCCGATTTAAACCAGCAGATTTTGTGAACTTTGACGCTAATGGCTAGCTGGAATCCAGAGTGTGCTGGGAACGTTTATTCAGAAGATGTTTCGGGACGTGACTAACGGATACCGGTCAGGCCTGGAGTTGGGACTGCAGGTGTGAGAGACCAGGTGTGAGAGATCATTGGGCTCCAAAGAGGTGAAAGGACACCTTTTATTGGTCTCTGCTGTTAAGGAAGAACTGGCTTGATGGGGGAAGTTCTGTGTGTAAATGCAGTCCATCAGATCTTTTCACCTCGAGGAGAGACCGCTGTATCAGGCCAGCTGAAACCAGAA
Organism: Myripristis murdjan; assembly: GCF_902150065.1. Classification (NCBI taxonomy): domain Eukaryota; kingdom Metazoa; phylum Chordata; class Actinopteri; order Holocentriformes; family Holocentridae; genus Myripristis; species Myripristis murdjan. The sequence continues at coordinate 22,711,088 of NC_044002.1, read as the reverse complement.
TGGAGTTGTTTGTACAGTACCCATCCAAAGGCCCTCTCTAATGCTACCAGACTTCCTGTCAGTCTCTATACCCAGTTTGATATAATCTGCCAGTTGTAATCTAATGGGTCATGGTTGCCTCTATCTCAATGCGCTGCCGTTTATCCCAGAAGTTCTCCAAACTGAGCTTTACTATGTTGTGCTTTACTGTTGGAGCAGGGGACTGTGTGGATGTGTGGATGAATGTGCCTTGTCTGATGATGGGTTAGTTTGAGTGACTTCAACACATTCTCATGCACAAATCTTCCATCATTGCCTGTGGGGTCTTTTGCTGTTCTCTGCTTGAGTAATCACTGATGAAATTACAGCGTCTGTATTTTCAGAGGCCCTAGGTGGGTGTGGCTCATTTTCCTAACAAATGGCTAGGTGATACCTGCATAGATGATCCCATTCATCAACTTGTGCCCTCTGATGGCTATAATCACACAGCATCTGTCTTCTAGCCTTTGATTTTGTAAAGCTCTCACCAACGACTAAAAGCCTGTCTAATATTTACTCCAGTCTCACCTCTTGTTTGGTCACCCCTATATTTTTCTCTTCTTTTTTTTTTTTTTTTTTTGATTTGTCAACGTTTTCTTCTGGTTCTGGAAAATGTTTTTGGGGTGCAGAGTGTCCATGATAGAGGCACCATTCTACTCATTACATGTCAGTGTTGCATTAATAGCACAGCTGGAGTGGAAATGCAGGAAAGCTAAAGTTTTATTATCACTATAGTTGCTGTTGTTGTTGTTATTATGATCATTGTTGTTGTTATGTACTCAGTGTACATCCCATTCATTCATTCATTCCCTTTATTGAGATCTTCAATAAATGAGGCCCTGAGGTTTAGGTGTCTTCGCTTCTAATCTCGTCCAGTGTCAAACCCACTAACAATGTGTTTTTATCTTTTTTTCCCATCTCCTTGACAGTTTCAGAATAAAACCACCCCCACCACTCCTGTCCCAAACCACCAACACATCAACTGCAGCCACCAGCAGCTGTCGCCTGAGGAACGCCGCCTGCTGGACTCCATCGCTTGGCCTGAAACCCCTCGCCTCCCTGTGCCCATATCCCTGAACATGACCTCTGACCCCGCCCACAGCACCTTCACAATCCTGCCGGTGAGGGCAGGAGGTCAGTGGCATGTAGGCGATGAGCTAGAGGCTCTGATTCAAATTGGTGACTTCCAGGGTCGTCCAAAACAGTTCGGGGGAGATTTCCTGGTTGCTCGCCTGCATGACCCGGAGCTCCTTGCAGGTGTCGCCGGGCGAGTGGTGGACCACCTGAACGGCTCCTACACCGCTGTGTTTCCATTACTCTGGGAGGGACGAGCACAAGTTGAGGTGACACCAAAGTCTATATTGTTGTTTAGTGTGACTGTAAATGTGTGGATTGGAAGACAGATGAGTCAGAGTGGTAGGGATGGTCCGATCCGATCCACTGGATCAGTATCGGGTCCGATCCAGGCCCAAATGACTGGATCGGGTATCGGATTTTTTTTATTAGAACCCATCCGATCCGATCCATAAGCCCAAGCTATCTCATATATCCTCAACTTCACTTTGCGCGACATGCCGTAACACAGACGAGCTGTCGCCATGGTTGCCATGTGCCTGTGTTTTCATCACGTGAGCAGAAGCCTGCAGAGCTGTAGTCATGTCCTCCGTTAACTTTACGTTAACGGAGGACAAAAGCGCAACGTTTGCAATATGAGTGTCTCAAGGGGTGGTAGCAAAACCGGACGTTTTAACACAACGAACTTAATAAAGCATCTGAAGAAGCATCATGGAAAGGAGTACGAAGACCTTTTACAGGCGAGTGCAAAGAAAAACGAACTGTTTTTGTTTTGGTGCAGTAAATCTTGGGTCCGTTTCCAAAAGCAGGTTTAGTGAAAACTCAGAGTCTGTTAACCCTGAAATGAGGGAAACTCTGAGTTTTCCATTTCACAAAGGGAGGCAACTCAAACCAGACAAAGAGGGGTAACTCTAGCCTGTTTCACAGAGAGAGGTAACTTAAGCTCTCGGTCAGTAACCGCAGTAACAGACTCCATGAAACTAACCTGGTCGGGACCAGAGGCCTGTACCATGCTGGATTAACATAGTCGAGCTTTCTCTTACTTATCTGGCTTCACTTAACCAGACATCAGCACTCAGGATTTTCGGTACCATAAAGCCGGCTATCAACTCACTAATTCAACCCAGGCTTTCCAATCTAGATCTGTGCGCGCTCACATAAAAAGGGCGGAGTTTGCTGCATGCGACCAATCGCAGACATGGAAAAATCTACCCAAGTCGCATACGTCACAACCGAGGAGTAGACAATAATCATTAATAAATACGAGGAATATAAATCAATAATACAGGCAAAAAGCAACACAGTTGCAGCTGCCAACAGCCGCAAGGAATGGTGGCAAAAAATCGCTGACTGTGTCAATGTGTAAATTAGTGGGATTATAATCTGACTTCCCCTCCATGACGGCACGAGTAGATCTGACTGCAGTAACATTTGTGTGTTTAGTAAATGAATGTGTCTCCCACTCAGCCATAAACTCCTGCAGAGGAACTGCAGGAGGACCGCTGCCTTCAGTTTGAGTTTCGTCAGAATCATCACTTTGATTCACCTGGTTTTGATATTTCATTTTATAAATTATGATTATTCTGTTGGTTAAAATATTATTTCACTGTCACTTACAGACAGTAAAACATTTAGCATCAACTCCCATGTGGACTTTTCAGGGCAGACTCCCTAAATACTAAATATGAGCAAACTAATGGAAACCTAAAGGAGCCCAGAGGCTGGCGTGTATTTTATCAAACTTTTATTTAACCCTCTGAATTAAATTCCCCTAATTTATTTTCATAAACATTAAAAAAAAAATCATTAGGCTACATCAGTATACAAGATCAATTTTGGTTGGACAGTGCAGTCATGAGTAACAAAAAAAAAAAAAAAATACAAGAAGAATTGTAAAATGTATTAATTTTAATTTTATAAAAGAAGAAGAAAGGGAAAATGGGCAGGCCATTTTCCAAGAGAGCTGATTGGTCAGTAGGTGGGGCTTTTCTACCTGCTGAGCTCTTATCCTGAACTTAACCTGCTCCGGAGCAGGTTAGGTGTTCAGCATAAGTTACCACGGCAACGTAGCCCGATAAAAAGGAAGCCGCCTTTATGGTACAGAAAAGCCAGGGTTCAGCATGAAGTTAGCTCACTAAGCCGAAATCCAGCTTTATGGTACAGGCCTCAGGTTTTTCTCATGAAACCTCAAGCTTCTCTTTGTGCCCACCCTCTTTCAGCCACACACCATATTTAACCTCCTCATTCATTCAGTCAGCAGGCGAGTTTTGGCGCTGCCACCTTAGAGTAGCCAGTGGTTTCTCATGATAACTCAGCCTACTGGCCCAACCTCTCACCTTAGCCCTTCAGCTGTTAGTCTCCCCATTCAGACTAATGTGACAGACAAGTTTTCCCATCCAGCTGTCCTTTTCGTAAACTGTCATATGCATAGTCCCATTGGTTTTAACGATTACTCTGGCTTTGAGGTCTTGTGGTTTCAAACCGGTGATACAGTTCCAGTGTTCCTCTGTTGCTATGTATTGTTTCTTCACAGAGTTCTTTGAGTTTTACCTTCAGTTGTTGTGAATTTTGAAAAAAAATTGTAATCTCTGTGGATTTTAATTTTCATGTTAACCTACCAGCAAATGTCAGTGCCATTGAATTTCCTGGTACTATGGACTTTTTTACAGCATGTTTCCAACCCAACTCGTATCCCAAAGTACTGTTTGACACAATTACAGTCCTCAACCCTATTGTTACTGCCCTACTGACTGCAGTCACCAAGCAACTAACCACAATTGCTGACCAAAGCAAACAATGAAATAATGCAATGACTATTATTCTCAAGTTTGCAAGTTCAAGTTCTGTGCTGTGGTGCAACAGCATCCAACCATTACTATTTTGACACAAAAATCTTTCCTACTGGAGCTTCAAGATTCATTAACTTTCTTTTTCCTTTCTGATATGACCAAAGACAAATCATTGTTGGACTGTGTGAAAACGCTGGTTCTTCCCCGTCAGGTGATACTGGTTCACTCCAGTGAGGCCATCACGGTGCTGCACAGGCTGAACAGGGAACACCCGGGTCGAATGGCATTCAACAGCCTCTTCCGCTCCGGCTCTGTTTCTGAAACTACAGTTTGTAATGTCTGCCTGCCTCCTGACCAGCCACTGTGCAACTACACCGACCTCCACACGGGGGAGCCATGGTTCTGCTACAAGCCAAGAAATCTGGGCTGTGATACCAGGATCAACCACTTCAGAGAAGATGTCAAGAGAGTCCTCATGGCCAAGGAGGAGATCCTCTTTCTAAGGTGAGGGAGGGCTGGGAAAGACAGGATAGACCATTTGTGTGTCTTTGAGTTTTTAAACCATTAGCTATATAAGGGATAATCTATGAGTAGGCATGCGTGAAACAGTTGCTAAGGCATGACATGGAGGCAAATAACCATCTGACACAAAGCAGAGGTGATTCATTCTTTGTTAATGCACTTGCCTTTTTCTATAGAGAATTTTGCTTTACAGTTCAAGTTCATCTATCTCTCACAGAAGAACAGGAAGCTCTGACAGTTTTCTTCTTACAGCTAGAGTACAGCTGCCCAGTTTCCAACTGACGGATGACTTCACAGATAGCAGGGTCAGCTCTGTGCTTTTGTTTCAAATCCTCTTCTGATATGTTGGAAATGCCAGGAATCACATCATACTGCTCAACAAAGCTGTCAAGAATAGCTTTAGGCAACATAGCAAGAGATGTTACCAGAGGATTAATGGGACCAATTTCATTGGTGTTCACAGGTGAGTGAGACAGAGTATGTGTTTCTCATAGTGTTGGAGATATGAACATGCATTACCTGCCTGACTCAGGCAGGTAATGCTGTATAAATTGGCAAATTCCCTCCTCCTAAACCAGATTATTGACAGGTTCAGCATGGGGCCATCATGAAAAACCATCAGTGTTGAGGTTGAATCTCCCAACTCAGTTCTGAAGGTGAAACTTGAAGGTGGAGAGAGCAGTTGTGACACCTACAAATGTATGGTCACAATTGTTTAGTTGGAACTCATGGTAACTCATGTTTGAGGCATATAATACCATTTTTGCAGGCACTGCTGTGATCGGCTTTTGACAAGAACTGATGCTAGTCCATCTATGAACCCAAGGCAGACATCATTATCCAGGGTGCTCTCTGCATCGAACAGGACAGATGTAGATCAATAAGGACGACTTGATGAGGATGACCCTTAAGGAGTTCAATAGCTTTGTGGATTCACAAGTTGAGCACAAAGCAACATGAGCATGAGAGCCCCCAAAACTCCCTGTACATGATGATATGAATGAAACAGAAAGTCCTGTGTGCATCCAGGAAATGTAAAATTAAGTGTCACATCCACAACTATGCTACGGACTGCTTGCTGGACATCAGCAGCCAGGTGAGTCTCCTTGATCACCAGTGGGTAAAACCTTACCTTCCTGACCACAAACTACATCAATTGGCTGGGCTGATTAGAGAAAAGAATCTTTGAGCAGAGACTTGAGCAGTTGATACTAGGACTGGGGGACAGGGAGGATCCCATACCCACCCTTGTGCACCTCCTTCATGGTGCAATGAACCTCCAGGAAGTCAAAGCCACTGTATTAGTCAGCTGTATTCAACAAAACTCACCAATAATAATGAACCCTGTCAAAGTGTGCTGAAAGTGGGACTGCAGGATGTAGTTATTCCAGCTGGTCAGGTCAGGCATGTTAAGTGCAAAAAAACATCCACATTTGACGCAACAGAACCACTTGTGCTCTTTTAACCCAGTGAGAACAACCGTCAGTTACTGAATGTTGGTGCCAGCCTAATAGAGATTTGCCAGGCAAAGGTCCCATGTGTGAGAGTTCCACTTTGTAACAACACAAAACATGAAACTTAATGTGCAAATAATTTCTCTTATAATTGTCTTCATTTAACTAACAACTACTCCTGGCTGGCTCGCCAAAAATGTAGCACTGTAGCAGTGAAGTAAAATTTTTTGGTTTGGCACTAACTAGCCCTGAGGTTAGTGCTGCACAAGTTGACCAGCTAGCAGAGTGATGGTTCGGACAGCAGGGGGAAAGGAACTAAACATGTCCACGGAAAGGGACAGCAAAGGCAGGGATGACAAAACATGCAGCCAGAAGCAGAGTGAAGGTAAATACAGTGAAGCCAGGTTAACTGTGAAGCAGATCTGAAAGTTAACAGGGCCGCTGGGGAGCAGCAGAGCCACGACCGATACATAACAGTATTTTAACAGGTTAACACTATGATTTACTAACTATGTTAACATTAAATTAGGTTATATATAATTAATACAGAGCCTCAGAGTCAGATCTCAGACCCAAGTGTCTCAACACAGATATATATGGCCTAGGAAAATGTAAATATATACTCCTCCGGGTCGGAGGACTCTATGTTTACATATGCTCATTTCCTTATGTAGATCATATAGAGGCATCAATATTTAACTGAAACTCCTTGTAGTTACTTAAACTCCATCATTTTACCACGGGTCTTTTGTAGCACAGAGGAGATACGTTGGTCAAACACTCGGTATGTTGTGTTAGTGTATGTTTATGAGTTGTTTAATATAATAAATTATCTTGAAGGAGTAGATGTTTACCAGTAAGCTTGACTCCAGTAATTTAACAATATGTTAAATTATTTGTTTTAAAAATGTAAATTACTTATCAAACAGACCTAACAATTCAGCTACCAATGAATGAGCAGTAGTATGCCTGTGATAACACAGATTGAAAAATAAGCCGAAGTGATACCTCTTCTCTGAATAGACAAGCTAAGCCACTGTGCTGCTGTTAGCCAGTGAAAATAGAGTGGAGTGGCAACTCTTCATTTTGTTACACAATCTATGTCAGTGTGCTGCTGTAGCTGGAGAGTTTCTCTGCCTTTTGGCTCGTGCAGTGCCGGTGCAGTTGTTATTATGTCAAATTCCGCATTAAAAATAGATTCTGTTTTATTTGGCTAATTCCGCAACACGAGTGGTGTCCATGGTCTCTCTTTAGTCATCTGAACTTGCACACACTACCAAGAGTATCTTTGACACGGCTGAGTGGCGAGTAAGCCTGCGCATCTAAGGGCCTACCGGCGCATTGTTGCCACCTATCGGTCTGGACATGGAACAACAGTAGATTACAAGCAAAAAGGGGAGGAAAAAAAAAAAAAAAAAAAAAAAAGCACCGGCCGTTCTGGTATTCTCCAGAATGCAATGTAACTGCCCGGCTAGACTCTGCTCATATACTTCAGTTCCGCATTTTTAAAATAATTTTATAAGCATCGATTATTGACACTAATGCATCGATGCTGGCTCGCCCACATCCGCATCGCAATGCATCTAAAAATCTATTTTTTCTCCCACCTCAAGTCACTATGCAGTGACGCTCTGCTGCCATGGCATTTGCATTTTAATAATGTTACATATTGCCAGGCATTTAACAGTCTTTTGTGTGTTTCTCCTCAGAGGGGTCAACATGAAAGTCTTCATTTGTGCATCAGGGTCTAACATCGCTGTGCTGCCAAAGGAGCAAGGTATGAAAAGAGAAAGGAAAAGGGGAATACAGATATAAAATATGGATATTAATAATGTATATATATAGATATGTATGTATGTAATTATTTATCTATCGTACTGTACCGTACCGTACCGTACCGTACCATACTGTTGTCTGACACTTATCCGGGGCCGGGTCGCAGGGGCAGCAGTCTGAGCAGAGACACCCAGACTTCCCTCTCCCCAGACACTTCCGCCAGCTCCTCTGGAGGGACACGAAGGCGTTCTCAGGCCAGCCGAGAGACATAGTCCCTCCAGCGTGTCCTGGGTCTTCCCCGGGGCCTCCTCCCGGTGGGGCATGCCTGGAACACCTCCCCCGGGAGGCATCCAGAGGGCATCCGAAACAGATGCCCGAGCCACCTCAACTGGTTCCTCTCGATGCGGAGGAGCAGCGGCTCTACTCCGAGCTCCTCCCAAGTGACCGAACTCCTTACCCTATCTCTAAGAGAGCACCCAGCCACCGTGGGTGGCTGGATGAACAGAACCAGTGATAAAGGGCAGCCCTGCCGGAGTCCAACATGCACTGGGAACAGGTCTGACTTATTGCCGGCAATGCAAACCAAGCTCCTGCTCCGGTCGTACAGGGACCGCACAGCCCTTAGCAAAGGGCCTTGGACCCTATACTCCCGGAGCACTCCCCACAGGGTACCACGAGGGACACGGTCGAATGTCTTCTCCAAATCCACAAAACACATGTGGACTGGTTGGGCAAACTCCCATGAACCCTCGATCACCCTCCGGAGGGTATAGAGCTGGTCCAGTGTTCCACAGCCGGGACAAAAACCGCATTGTTCCTCCTGAATCCGAGGTTCGACTATAGGCCGAATCCTCCTCTCCAGTACCCTGGCATAGACCTTCCCGGGTAGGCTGAGAAGTGTGATTCCCCTGTAGTTGGAACACACCCTCCGGTCCCCCTTTTTAAAAAGAGGGACCACCACCGTGGTCTGCCACTCCAGAGGTACTGTCCCCAACTGCCACGCCATGTTGCAGAGGCGTGTCAGCCAAGACAGCCCCACAACATCCAGAGACTTGAGATACTCAGGGCGGATCTCATCCACCCCCGCCGCCCTGCCACTGAGGAGCTTGCAAACCACCTCAGTGACCTCAGCTTGAGTGACGGATCATCCAGAAGAGCATTTGTGAGGTCAGACAATGAGTACATTTACATGCACACCATATTCCTGTATTATTCGTGTAATATTGTAATATCCTCAATATTCCAGTTGTGCACAAGTCATGTAAACACATACTGAACCCGATTAAGGTCATATTCCGGTTGGAGAATATTCTGAATAAGTCCCCTGGCATATGCCTGTTTTAACCAGAATATTGTGCCATGTAAACACCTTAAACGGAAAATACCCCGTACCGGAATATTCAGTTACGTCTGCGCATGCTCAATTCTATCCATGGCCAAACCATGGATGGCAATTTGACTTACAATTTCAGTACAACACCACTGCTGCTACTGCTGCTGGTGTCAGTTGTAATAAAGTCTCCCTTTCACTATTTTCTGTCTCACCATGTCTTGCACCCTCTGCCTCACTCTCCCAGAGCTGTCTTTCCTATAAAGATGTGTCCGTCAGCTTGAAGAAGGCAACGCTAGTTAGTCACTGTAGACTTGACTGGCACTCCAGATAGGATTAGCCTAGCCTCTGGGTCGTTGAGTGCCCCACTCTCACATAGTTTTCCCACTAGGTCAGTTGCATTTGCAGAAAATGGGAAGGATGTCCCAGTCTTGCACGGCCCGACTCGCAGCCGCTCCCGGTTGTGAATCGCTTTGCTGTTCTTGTTAGTCACGTTGGTTGATTGATAGATATATAGATATATAGATATACAAACCCCAATTCCAATGAAGTTGGTAAGTTGTGTAAAATGTAAATAAAAACAGAATACAATGATTTGCAAATCCTTTTCAACCTATATTCAAATGAATACACTACAAAGACAAGATATTTAATGTTCAAACTGATAAACTTTGGGGTTTTTTGCAAATATTCATTCATTTTGAATTTGAAGCCTGCAACACATTCCAAAAAACCTGGGACAGGGGCAACAAAAGACTGGGAAATTTGAGGAATGCTCAAAAACCACCTGTTTGGAACATTCCACAGGTGAGCAGGTTAATTGCAAACAGATGAGTGTCATGATTGGGTATAAAAGGAGCATCCCCAAAAGGCTCAGTCGTTCACATGCAAGGATGGGGCGAGGTTCACCACTTTGTGAACAACTGCGTGAGCAAATAGTCCAACAGTTTAAGATTCAAGACTTTTATTTGTCCCCGAGGGGCTGCCACAGTAGCAGTAAAAAAAAAATAAATAAATAAAAAACAGCACAACTACAACCACAATGACAACAACAGAGTGAAACACACAAGGCAAAAAGTCACATAAAATCAATAGTAAATAAATAAAAAGTGCATACTTGAACGAAATGGGAACTAAAGATGATGATACCTGTACTGTACAGAGTTGAGCACTGAGATGGCAGAGGGTATGAAGGAGAATTTGTATCGTTTAGTTTTGGCTAATGGTTGCCTGAGGCGGGAACCAGAGGGCAGGAACTTAAATTCTAAATGCAGGGGGTGAGTTCTGTCGGACATGATGGATTTTGCCTTCTTTGGAAGCTGGTTATTGTACAGTTTGAGATGTTTTTTTGCTGGGTGCCAATGATTTTACTACTGACCTTTGTTATCCTGGTTAATGAGTTTAGAACAACGTTTCTCAAAATACAATTTCAAGGAATTTACGGATTTCATCATCAACAGTCCATAATATAATCAAAAGGTTCAGAGAATGCGAGGAACTCTCTGCACGTAAACAGCAACACCGAAAACCAACATTGAATGCCCGTGCCAAGTCACGTTCTGCAAGTGTTACAACAGAATGGCTTCATAGTAAAAGAGTGCGGATACTAGACTGGCCTGCCTGCAGTCCAGACCTGTCTCCCATTGAAAATGTGTGGCGCATTATGAAGCGCAAAATACAACAACAGAGACCCAGGACTGTTGAGCAACTGAAGTTGCACATCAAGCAAGACACCTACAAAGCTTCAGCAATTAGTGTCCTCAGTTCCCAAATGCTTATTGAGTGTTGTTAAAAGGAAAAGTGATGTAACACAGCGGTGAACATGCCCCTGTCCCAGCTTTTTTGGAACATGTTGCAGGCATCAAATGTTAGCATACCTGTTAGCAGAAGATGTGTCCTGTTTTGAACAGGGAAATTACAGGAGACGTTATGTGTGTTCATCACGCAGGCTGTAGTCTGTATATTTATTGAACAGAATCCTAATATTTTCATTTTCTCTTTTCACTCTTTTTCTCTTAATTTCAATCACAAATTGCAATAATCACAATAATCTTAAATCACAGTAAATTCCACCATTCACCCTTTTGCAATAAGCCACTGGATCAACCGTTACCGTCACTCACACACATACAATGTACACTTTCCTACCATAGTGAACCTTAAACTATATTATACAAAACCCTGTGCTAAGCATTTGTGTTAAGGCACAGATATAAAGGAGCTCTCGTTTTTCAAAGGTAATAAACAACAATGAGGCCGCCATTTTATAAAACCAGTCACTTTTCACTACACAATTCCCAAATTTTTAACATCAACAAAACATTACATTAACACTACTTCCTGTATCAGCCTTTGGCAAAAATGAAAGAGGAAAGGCTTATGAGTCCTTAGAAATAAGTTGTGATACTTTAGCATATGTTACTAACCTGTTTTGAACAGGGAAAATACAGACAGGAGACATTATGTTTGCTCATGACGCAGGCTGTAGTCTGTATGATGAACGGAAGCCTCCATGGTCCATATAACCAGTGTGTAGATGTAGAACCAGTGCTCACTTGTGCCTAGTGCTCCACCCGGTGGCGTAACTGAATAACTAACATTACTTCATATATTCATCATTTCGACTGATACACTTTAGAAAACACATTTAAATCTGGCCTCACCCAAAGAAAATATCCAAAATAAAATAAATAACTTTACAATTTGTAGGTGTCACATTTACATTTTACACGACGTCCCAACTTCATTGGAATTGGGGTTTGTAGAGATAGATAGATAGATAGATAGATAGATAGATAGATAGATAGATAGATAGGTGTGTGAATGTGTGTGTGTGTGTGTGTGTAGATATAGATATCAATATAAGGCAGTTCTGAAGGCAAAAGGGTGTTTGGTTCAACCTTGTACTTGCAAGGTGCAACTAATAAAGTCGCCCATGAGTGTTTATACAAACATCTGTCTATCTACCTATTTATCTATCTGAGTGTGTGCTATACACAATAATTAAGCTTAAAAGTAAATGAGATATAGTTGATATTAAGGGATAGTCAGCATCTTTCAACAGACAAGCATTTGTTGACAAGTGGCTCTTGCCTTATTCAATATCGTAGATGTGCAGACGTATCAAAGCAGCTAGCAACACAAGCTAATGCATCGTCTATGTTTCTATGTCTGAGATTGAAGCCCTAATGTAGTGTCTGACAGGTGCAGTTACTCTCAGTGACTGCAAAAATTCAGCACAAAGTCAGCAAAATAAAACTTTTCTGTTCCTAAATGGTCCAGAGACAGGTGTGTTGGATTTGAAAGTAAAAAGCTCCTGCAGATTATCCTTTTCTTTAGCAAACAGACAGATTTTAGGTTGGGTTCAACCACACAGATGACATCCACATCACAGATGTTTGTCTTTATCTTCCTCTCAGGACAACCAGAGGTGAAGAGCAGCACCGTGAAGCCTGAACCTGCTGGATATTACTACCAGGGTGCATGGCAAGCACTAGGAGGCGCCACCATTCGCCAGTTCAACAACGCCTCCGCTATCAGCCAGTGTCTGACAGACAAGGTGGTGCACATGTACGGCGACTCCACCATCAGACAGTGGTTTGAACACCTCAGCAGAGTTCTGCCAGGTAAATGATGCATTTTCATAGTTTCTTAGTACAAAGAATTGCTCCTAGTGACAAAATTCCAAGAAAATTCTTTGAATTATAATATTTTCTAGGAACTTCCCCTTATAGTTAACTGTAGGTTCAGACCAAAAAACTGATGGTGGATTGCTCTTTGTTTGTAAAGATAGACTGCATGGCTGGCTGCTTGACTTTATAAGCCCGTGGTAATGGGACTGAATAAAACACCTGAGTTCAGTGATTAAGAGGTGTGTCCAAGTACTTTTGTCCATATAGGAGTGGTATTTCTGTGACAGTTCCATGATTATTGATCTTGAGTGTCCCGGGCTCCTAAAACCAAGATACACTATATTGCCAAAAGTATTCGCTCGGCTGCCTTCACACACATATGAACATGAGTGACATCCCATTCTTAAACCATAGGATTTAATATGATGTGGGCCCATCCTTTGCAGCTATAACAGCTTCAACTCTTCTAGGAAGGCTTTCCACAAGGTTTAGGAGTGTGTTTATGGGAATTTTTGACCATTCTTCCAGAAGTGCATTTGTGAGGTCAAACACTGATGTTGGACAAGAAGGCCTGGCTCGCAGTCTCCGCTCTAATTCATCCCAAAGGTGTTCTCTCGGGTTGAGGTCACGACTCTGTGCAGGCCAGTCAAGTTCTTCCACACCAAACTCGCTTATCCATGTCTTTATGGACCTTGCTTTGTGCACTGGTGGGCAGTCGTGTTGGAACAGGAAGGGCCATCTCCAAACTGTTCCCACAAAGTTGGGAGCATGAAATTGTCCAAAATGTCTTTGTATGCTGAAGCATTAAGAGTTCCTTTCACTGGAACTAAGGGGCCGAGCCCAACGTCCGAAAAACAACCCCACACCATAATCCCCCCTCCACCAAACTTTACATTTGGCACAATGCAGTCAGACAAGTACCGTTCTCCTGGCAACCACCAAACCCAGACTCGTCCATCAGATTGCCAGACGGAGAAGCGTGACTCGTCACTGCAGAGAACGCGTCTCCACTGCTCCACTGCACTGAGTCCAGTGGCGGTGTGCTTTACACCGCCGCATCCGATGCTTTGCATTGTGCTTGGTGATGTAAGGCTTGGATGCAGCTGCTCGGCCATGGAAACCCATTCCATGAAGCTCTCTACGCACTGCTCTTGAGCTAATCTGAAGATCACATGAAGTTTAAAGGTCTCAAGCTATTGACTCTGCAGAAAGTTGGCGTCCTCTGCGCACTATGCGTCTCAGTATCCGCTGACCCCGCTCTGTGATTTTATGTGGCCTACCACTCCGTGGCTGAGTTGCTGTCGTTCCCAATCGCTTCTACTTTGTTATAGTACCACTAACAGTTGATTGTGGAATATTTAGTAGCGAGGAAGTTTGACAACTGGACTTATGCACAGGTGGCATCCTATTACATTACTATTACAGCACCATGCTGGAATTCACTGAGCTCCTGAGAGCGACCCATTCTTTCACAAATGTTTGTAGAAGTAGTCTGCATGCCTAGGTGCTTGATTTTATACACCTGTGGTCATGGAAGTGATTGGAACACCTGAATTCAATGATTTGGATAGATGAGCGAATACTTTTGGCAATATAGTGTATCAGTTTTGAGTGTTTTTATGTAGACTAATACTCTCCCTCGATAAAACTTTTTTCTGTCTTAGACCTCAAGGGGTTTAACCTGCACAGCACAAAGCAATGTGGACCGTTCATCGCTGTGGACATAGCACGAAATATTATGGTGAAGTTTCACTGCCACGCCCCTCCAATCCGCTCCACCATCTCATCCTTCGATCTACGCTACATCGCCAATGAGCTGGACAGGCTGGTTGGAGGCTCCAACACTGTCGTGGTTTTCACCATCTGGGCTCACTTTGGCACTTATCCCGTCGAGGTGTACATACGGCGACTTCAGAGCATCCGCAGGGCGGTGCTGCGGCTGCTGGACAGAGCTCCTGACACGCTGGTGGTCATCCGGACAGGAAACCCCAAGGCCTTGAATCTTGACGTGGCGCTAATCAACAGCGACTGGTACTCCCTGCAGCGGGACAAGGTGCTCCGGGCCATGTTCAAAGGGCTAAACGTTCGCCTGGTGGACGCCTGGGATATGGTCCTGGCCCACCATTTGCCCCATGACCTTCACCCACCGCCCCCCATTATCAAGAACATGATAGACGTCCTCTTGTCCTACATATGCCCACCAAAAAAATGACTTGTTGTGTTTGTGTGTCTTTGGTGGTGGTACTGGTGGTGTTTGGGTGGGGAGGAAACTATAAACAGTGGGCCTCATTTATCAAAGCACTGTACAAAGGATTTAACACCAGTAAGATAACAGTTCCTCCCTGTGCACCATCTTACCTCTTCATAATGATCAATGATGTGATCACAAATCAGCACCAAACTTGAAACCAGGCATCATATTGATCACACAAAGTGAGATAACTATTTTTTCTAAATCAAACATTTTCCTGGCTGTTGAAAATCTACATGCCCTCAGACCAGATGTGAATTTTATCTTACTGATATGCTGAAGGTGAAATTGGTGAATGACCATCCTGTCATTGAAATGAGCAATGGCTTCATCCATTTCCATACAGACATGATGTATCTATAGACTTATATGTTAAGACAAGCAAACACACAAACCTGAGTTTGATCCGTTTAGTATTTTTGATTAAAAGGAAAAACAACAAAACAACAGCAAAACAACAACTAACATGTTCATTGGTTGCGAGCACTGGTCATGAGTCACGACCAGTGAGAAATGTGTTGTCTGGGTAGTGGAACCTAACCTAACAGACCGGTTGAGGGATAACAGAGCAGGAGAGTTTGTTGCTGTCTCACCCAAAACGTCCTGTCTGAAGAGTCTAACCTGTCATATTTCTCTCCCACTGATTTGCACTGAATTGAATACGGAGCAAATACGGAACACAATGTGTCCTGTATCATCAGTTCACATGCAAAACACATCTTTTTGTCTACAATTATGGGACAATTCTGTATTTTACAGGACAAGTGGCAACCCTGCCTATGAAACATAAATGTCACAGAACCCATCAGTAACACCAAGTGGTGCAGTATATACATGCTACAGATATTTATGAAGTCATTCCTATTAAATCTGACATGGGCTGCATTTCTGGGGTGAAATTGGTCCATGTATTCTAGCTGTAGTTTTTTTTTCTGAGTAAGAAGCTCATATTTACAATTACAAAAATATGGCATGAACACACTATAAGCAGTCCTCACTTAGTAAGCT
Source organism: Myripristis murdjan (assembly GCF_902150065.1). Lineage (NCBI taxonomy): Eukaryota > Metazoa > Chordata > Actinopteri > Holocentriformes > Holocentridae > Myripristis > Myripristis murdjan. The sequence goes on along the minus strand of NC_044002.1, from coordinate 22,695,234 downwards.
CTGCAGTGTTGCATTATGCACCTTTGAACTATGATGAAATTAAACTATGTCTCATTTGCTGGATGCTTACTTTAAATGGAGTATTTTTAGTGAAAGATCCATGTGTGTATCGTACCAGGAACTTATGAGGTATTTTGCAGGAGATTAAGGAAGTAAATTGTGAATAATTAAGGGGAAACTCTGAGGATGAAAATGACGTATCTAATGAGGAATTTTACTACAATACAGGTAAATGTAATTTAAACTTAATTATGCGCTTTCCTTTAGGTAGATGTCCCTTATTCTCTTGTATGCTTATTATTCCACCAGATTTTGGAGGATAACTCCACCTGCATAAACCAAAAACATACCAAACATGTGACCCAATTGTGAGAAGTGTGCTATTACTTTTCTAATCATTCCCACTTAACGGTTTTTCACAGTTTTGCCATTCTATCTATCTCTCTAACTGTGTATGTGCATATGCTACTCATTTAATTTCAGATCATGTCTGGGAAAACAGTTTTCAAAGTGAGATTCTGGGACCTCCAGCAGTACTTAAGGGGCTTCCAGGAGGTCCTCAGCAAAATGAGACATATTTTGATTTCATTATAGTTTAAAGGTGCACAATGCAAAATTTCACTTAGGCCTAAGGAGTTCACTGAAGACAACTTGTGGTGCGTTCATTGATCACCTCACCTTCAAGCAGAGAGGAGGAGCCAGTCTGTGAAATCACCTGGTGGAGTTTTTGGTTGAAATAAAAACCTGCAACCTCTCGGCCCTCCATGGCACGTTTGGACACCCCTGCCTCAAAATATTGTGTGTATTGAAATGTTTTTCGTACTCTTGTTTGCACTGGGTTTCAGTGGGGATTTCCTTCTCTTGTCCACCTATCCTCTATGGTTTATTCCACTTAGGGAGGGTCCAGGAGAAGTATATACTCACATTTTTGGTGAGTGAGAGGGGTTGGTAGCAGTCTGCTGTGAGGCTTTGTTACTTCACGCATTTTTCAGTTTGTTTGCTCCTCATTAATTTTCATGGGACTTTTGTTACTCTCCAGTTTGATTGTTGTTTGGGTTAATAAAACCACTGACTTTTTTGCACAGACTTCTGCCTCCTGAGTCTTTCCTCCAGTAAACATTTTTTCATCATTATTACTCATCCTCAGTGCCAGACAGCCACACTAAAATCCCACATCAGTGATAATCTGTTACACACATATTCCTTTTGTGCAAACTGATCAGACTCAGGTTTGTGTGTTTGGATATCTTAATATATAGGCCTGCAGGTACATTGTGTCTGGTAAATAGATGGAGCCATTGCATTTTCATTGATGTGATTATGTCATTTGTGTTATGTTACTACCAGAGTGTGTGGTGAGCACTAGGGGGCGCCAAATTTCAGCAGTGCAGCAACTCCTCTGCCATCAGCCAGTGTCTGAGAGACCAGGTGGTTTACCTGTACAGCCACTTCGCTAGCAGACTGTGGTTTGAACACCTCAGTGCCAACCAAGTTAATCAAACTGCAAAAAAGAGCAGACAGGGAGAGAGGAAGATAGAGGTACAGCATCTTAAATGTTTGGCTTCACTGAAAAGTCATGAGCTATTATTATTAATACCATATAACACAAATAGTAGCTATAACAAAGAAAGGCCATTAGTTAGACTGGTTTAGAGTGGCTTACTTTGTCTCCACATACATCATCTCATTGTGTTACCTGCAGGAAAAACTGCCATCAAAGAGTTTATCAGGAGAGCAACGAGAAAGAAGAAGAAAATCCGAAATGTCGTCAATAAAGCCTATTGGGAGCTCGAATCCAGTGTGTGGATTTTCTTCTTCTTTCTCGTTGTGACCCTGTGATCATCCGGCACCTGGCCTAAAACAGGATTGGATGTGCGCGCAACCACTCTGTCTATGTTTATCAGGAGAGCAGACAGAAGGAAAAGGAGTCAGAGCCGCTGAGGCTCAGCTGAGCCTTTGTTGTGTGTATGATTTAAAAAATGTTTAATAAATGTACCCACTGAAACCAAACCCATACCCTTAATGAGGCTGGTAGAGGGTGTCTTGCCTGAGATATCAAGAAGGTAAGAAACAGCCGTCATTGTTTCATATAAAATAGGGTTCAAACAGGAGGAGGCACATCTACATACTGACAGAGACTGACAGCCAGTTATTAGCTGGACATGTCAAACAAGTCAACATAAATATTGACTCATGGTGAAGACACTCAAGTGCAAATATTATTCATGCATTAGCAGACAGAAGTAAACAGGATTTAGTGTCTGTTCCCGGACAGTAAGAGAAGAGTGACAAAGGCTTCATACACACATACACACATACATATATAATCCATAAGGGAACTGGTCCTGGACATGTACGTCAGCCAGCTGTCGCCTAGAGCTCGTCTTTCATAACAAATGAGAACAAATTTGGAAAAACAAATGAGAATTTGTTGTAAATCATTCATGTACTTGTCTTATTTCTGTAGACTTTAAGTACTTTGTGTTTGTGACATAATTTCTATGTTTTTATTTTATTGTACTGTATTTGTTCCTCATTTGTTTTGTCTTTCTACTGGTACAATGCCTTGTAAAATATTACACCATGAACATCAGATACAGCAGACCAATCCCCACTCATCTTCAACATCTACATATCCACACACACATACACACACACCCCACCTTCTGCACATTTGTAATATCACCGTAATCTGTGCTCTCCATCCGTCCCATCTCCAGTCTTGGTGCTCGTTGCGTTGGTGGTGAACCTGGACGTGGCTGTGGCTGCTGCCCCCACTACGATCCCCGGCAAACTTCAAATACAAACTCAGATCAAAAACTCTGACGTGAAATATTTGAAGGAAGGGAGGTCCTTTTTTGTCTGAGGTTTCAGATCAACACAAGGCGAGGTTCTAGATTAATTATTTTTACTACATAAACAAATGAAAAGGGGGGCGGGGATGAGTGAACACCGGGGCCACCGACCCACAGAGGACATGTTCCCTCCCCTCAGTTTGGAAGCTCCAGCTCATTTTGTCCCACCAGCCCCACTCCTCTCCACACATTCCCACTATCATACTGTGTGTGTGTGATAAAATATGTGGGAACTACTCTGCTCAGGTTTCCTCATTTTGCCCACAGGAGATATGACTGACACTCCTGTTCTTCACCCCACCTGTGTGCAAGCTTTGTGGTTACCGGCACAATTTTGTTGAGCAGTTTTGCATCTCAAACAGACTCTGTGAGGTGGGAGTGTCTTGATCACTGCCAAGAACAGAAGTAACGTAGCGGCAAAGCAGAATGATAATCTTCCACAGTTACCGTCTGAGAAATGACTGTCTGCTCAGGTAAGACCCGTTTTTTAAATCATAAATATACAGTGAAGTGCAACATTCAATAAAATACAATACACTGAAGTTGTTGTTTTGTTTTGTTTTTTTTTAATTTCCTGTCTTTTCCTTTTTTTCACTTTTAGAAATTCCTTTGAAATTCACTTTGAAATTCCTTCCTGTTTGTAGCATTTTACTCGATACTGTTGTTCTGATTAGTTTTTGATGTTAATGTTTCTCTTATGGCATAAAGATGACACTTCATAAGTCTTTATAGAATACATTTTCACATGTAATTAAGTCATTTTTTCACAACTGCAAATTGTAATTGTTTTTGGACTGTAAGACGCCAAATGTAACTAAAACTCCAGTTTGCTGAGGACAAATAAATAAATAAATAAATAAATAAATCTTAAATGTTATAGTGTCAGATGTTATATGTGGCCAATATTTCAAATAATGAGATAAAATATGTACAAATAATTCCCGAGTGCTTAAAGCTCATGCTTTACACAGCTCTCAAAACTAATGTATGATGAGATATATTTTTGTTATTTATTTTTTTTTTTTTTTTAGATATATTTTTGGTTTTTGCATCAGACAAAGACAGTCCTGCAGTTCAGAAGCAACAACACAGGTTTGAATTTGTTGAAATATACTATTTTTTCTAAATCAAGGAAAAGACATTTTGGCTTAACAACTTTCTGATCCCATTCTCTCAAAAGTGTACATCTTATCTCAGATATGTGAAAGAGTGAATGCAAAGCAAACTGTGATGTCAATTCCCAAAACTTGTACTGTGTAATGACTTGCTCTGTCGACAAGACCACAGTGCACCAGGGAAGCCTGTTGTGTCTCAGGTGCTGATTCTAAAAAAACTGACCAAACAGATGTTGACCATTTTACAGAGTAACCCCTGCTCTGGTCATTACAGTGCAGATCGCACATTCAAGAAAGCTCTAGCTATGTGCTCTTGGCCGAGCATGAGTTCTAATATTGTTTTGGTGATTTGTGCCGTACATGTGAGGTTTATAGAAAACCTGTACCACAACACAGAGCTCTGCCTGTATGTAATCCATACAGACAACCATTCCAGTTTGTGTGCACAGATGTTACTGAGCTGCCTCTCACTTCACAGGTATGTGCTTGGACTACAAGACAACTTTACAAAAGTATGTAAATGCATTCTCTATGTCAGATCACAAAGCAGCTACTGCATAAACCTTCAATTCCTGAACGTGGCATTCCGGAGGAACCGTTTTCACATCAGAGACTGTTTTCAGATGAGAGATTATCCAGACAATGGGCCTTATCTTATACCCGTAGGTGGGTGTCAGCGTGCATCCACTCTGCTTGTTCCACACACAGGGATGCCTGGGAGCTTTGATGGAGTCCTGCTGTCACTGTAGATGATCTGCCCTGTGTGCGAAGTAAAAGCATTGTTGTTGCCATTCCTTCTTACCTGGCAAATGCACCATTTAGTAATAGTAATCTGCCAAGGTGCCAGCGCACCTGGCTTTTAAAGGGAATGGGAGATGGGACTCTAATTGGTTCATTGCATGTTACACCCAAAACACACCCAACTTATTTCTTTTTTTATTATTATTATTATTTTTTGAAAAATTGTTTTGAAGATTATCTTCAAAACAATTGGATTTAACTCAGATAAAACACAAGCAATGGGCATTTTACATGGTTTTACAGGATTTCCATTAATCACTTCAAGACTTTTTCCAAATGATACAATTGTTTTTCATGAAATAGATTTGTGTGTGTGTGTGTGTGTGTGTGTGTGTAATTTTTTAAAAATGTATTTTGTTGTTGTTGTTTGTTTTTTTTTTTTTATGTAAACAGTGCATCAAGCTTTATGTGAACCAATGCGAGATGGAGATTAGAGCTGGCAAATGGAGGAAAGTCAGTTTATTCTGCCCCAAGTACACTGCCGTCTTCCTCTTCCTGGTCGTGTTCGCCGTGTACTTCCTGCAACGTAACATAAACTTGCTGGAGGTGAGAACACTGTTATGACTGTGACTGACAGACTGAAGAGGGGACACTGTTTAAATTCAAAGTTGCCATTTATTCAGTTTTCATAAGCTGAAATATTCTTCATGATATTCATAGGTGCACAATGCAGAAGAACCTCAGGGCCATTTAAGTAGAGATAATTTAGACTCACTCAAGGGCCACTGTGGAGTAAGTATGTAATTTGATAGTTGAGCCTACATGGTTCTCATCATTGCAGACATCGAGACAGTGCACAATTAAGTCCGGCCCACCCTGCAGCTCCTGGGTCTAAAGTGAGAACAATGTTTAATAAAGTTAATAAAGCGCTTATTATGCACTTAATCACAGCTAACTATGCTTTTTGCAGGTCCTATATCGGGAATGGAGCACCACATGTGGTCCAGGCTAAGTATAGTTAACAGTTAGTGCATAATGAAGGATTTATTAAGTTTAATAAGCACTGTTCTCATCTTAGATCCGGTTACTGCAAATAAGTTTAATTAATTACTGTGAAAAAGTGCATAGTTAACTGGTAATGAATGCATTTAAAAGGCTTTATTAACCAGAATAAGCATTGTGCTTGCTTTAGATCCAATAGCTGCAAACAAGCTTTGTTAATTGTTAATAAATACATTTTTAAATACCTGCTCTAGTCATTTATTAACCCCCTACAAATCATCTCTCTTCATTAATATTACATATATATAACTTTTTTTCCATGAAAAACATCTCTTAATGCCTTAAAATTAGCTTTAATGCAACTCTACACCTTGCCCTCATCAAGAATGTACAGATCTATGAATAGAATTGAATGCCTTTATTGTCATTGCACAACCTGTACAACAAAATTCAAATGCAACTCCTTGTGGCAAAAGATAAAAACATACAACACACCACAACAGCATTTGAATAAATAAATAAATGATAAATAATGAGCAGCAGTGTAAACAGTGCATTGCACAAGTCCCGTGAATGGTTAGGAGTGTAGGTGTGTTATGGCACTAGGGTAAAAACTGTTCATAAGACTGGAAGTGCTGCGAGATGTATTTTCCTTGGAATCTGAAGTCCCTGATCCTTTCTACAGTGTCCCCGTTGGTGTAAACAGGAGCAGCATCCTGCCTCTTCCTCCGAAAGTCTATCACCAACTCCTTGGTTTTAGAGTTGGAGTAGGAGTTGAATGCCATTGTTGTGTATCAGTCAACACACTGTGGAGAACTGTGTTGATGGCATCTGCTGTTGACCTATTTGCTGTATATGCGAGGTTTTGATGTGCTTTAACACCAGCCTCTAAAAGTACCTCATGGCAGTGGAAGTAAGAGCCACAGGTCTATAGTCATCATATGCAAATTGTCCCTGCCCACCTATTTGCCTGCTAAAACTCAGCCCATTGTCAGTCCCAGTAATTTCAGATTAGATAAATGTACCACCTCATGCAGAAGGAAAATGGAGCAGAGGCCTTTCCTGACAAACAGCAGCACAGGGGAAGCTGTTATCATTATTACTATTATTATTATTAACATTCGGTTTGCTCTTGTTGTTGTTGTTGCACACTGTTAGCTATTTGCTCATTCCAATTGCAAAGTGTGTATGTGTCATTGCTGTAAAATGAAGTTAAAGCACCAAAAAAACACCTTGTTGATCATTTGATTCCAGACTCCAGCAGTGGCCAATGTAACGGCTGTTCATCAGTTGGTAAGTAGTTGGTAAGTTCATTCATTCATTCATTCATTCATTCATTGAGACCTTCAATAAATGAGGCCCTGAGGTTTAGGGCTCTTCTCTTCCAGTCTCAAAACCTCTAACAATGTGTTTTTATCTTTTTTTCCCATCTCCTTGACAGTTTCAGAATAAAACCACCCCCACCACTCCTGTCCCAAACCGCCAACACATCAACTGCAGCCACCACCAGCTGTTGCCTGAGGAACGCCGCCTGCTGGACTCCATTGCTTGGCCTGAAACCCCTCGCCTCCCTGTGCCCATATCCCTGAAGACGACCTCTGACCCCGCCCACAGCACCTTCACAATCCTGCCGGTGAGGGCAGGAGGTCAGTGGCATGTAGGCGATGAGCTGGAGGCTCTGATCCAAATTCGTGACTTTCAGGGTCGTCCAAAACACTTCGGGGGAGATCTTGTGATTGCTCGCCTGCATGACCGGACCCTCGGTGCAGGTGTGGCCGGGCGAGTGGTGGACCACCTGAACGGCTCCTACACCGCTGTGTTTCCATTACTCTGGGAGGGACGAGCACAAGTTGAGGTGACACCAAAGTCTATGCTGATGGGTGTGAATGTAAATGTATGGATTGGAAGTCAGATCCCAGTGGTATAAAACATGCAGTGATCCCAGTGGTATAGAATTGCTGTTTTTGTTCACCCATTTCATGAATCCTTTGTTTTCAGGCCACGGTACAGTTCAATTTGCTTCATGGTTTGGCTTGAAAAAAAATTTCCTCTGAAACCTCTGAATTCATGGTCTTGAGTGAACACCAGTCGAAAAGTCCTGCTGCACTGCCCTCTAGGGCAGGGGTCACCAATCATGTGCCATGGAGGGCCGAGAGGCTGCAGGTTTTCATTCCAACCAAAATCTCCACCAGGTGATTTCACTGATTAGCTCCTCCTTTCTGATACAAGGTGAGGTGATCAGTGAAGTCACCTGGTGGAGGTCTTGGTTGGAACGAAAACCTGCAGCCTCTCGGCCCTCCATGGCACATGATTGGTGACCCCTGCTCTAGGGTGTTGAAACTTTCAGGCATACTGAAGTTCTGGCCACGCCCAATCAGTGATGTGGCAGCAGATACTTTGCTCTTGACGGCTGCTAAAAATACCTGCTGCCACATCACTGACTGTGTGTGGTCAGCAGACAGTATTTTCCATTGTTATTCCTTTCTTCTTTGATGTTTTCCTGAAACTGCAGTTTTACTCAGGAATTTTTGGGGGAACAAGTAAAAATTATTAAAAAAAAAAAAAAAAAAAAAAAAAAAAAAGGCAGAGAGAGGCAGATCAGCCCACCAAGATCAAGACAATAATTCTTTAGTCAAGAAAATTCTGGAAATAAATCGATTAGCAATGAAAACAAATGGGATCATCTAATCCCACTGGCAGACTGTTTTTCTGTCTTTTTTTTTTTTTTTTTTTTTTTTTGTTACCTTAGTTTAAAAAGACTTAGGACACTATGCTACACCTGGTACAAGGTGGCTTTGCTTGTTTGCAGTTGATGCAATTGCCATTTTCCCATCCAGTGCCCATGTTGTGTAAAAAGCAAATGTACTTTCCATCTGTGTGCACAGGGGCATGTTGGTCTTAAAATGAGGTGTGGTCAGGTGCATTGTTGGTGCATTGCCATCTACAGGCAGATGAAAACAGTCGCGCAGTAGTGCACCTACATAGGCAGGGCTCGGACACACCCTAAATGCACTTGTGCCGTGCTCTTCAGACTGTGCACTTAAATAGTTAAAATAGCCCCCTCAGACTAAGTAACTCATTAAGATAAAAATCTGCTGCAGTAAAAAGAGTAAAATAGGCTACATTTGTCCGTAATGAGAAGAGCCTAAAAAAGTTACTGAAATTTTGTGTAATGAAACAGGAGTATTTTGACCAAAAAAAAAAAAAAAAAATCATCTCATGCAACTTTAAGTGCCATTAACATTTTATCTTACTGCTTTCCCTTACTGATGTGAAAATAAACAAAACATTGTCTAACTGAGGGAAATCCCTGGCTCCTCTCCCTGTCAGGTGACGCTGGTTCACCCCAGTGAGGCCATCTCGGTGCTGCACAGGCTGACCATGGAACAGCCAAACCGGCTCTCCTACTTCAGCCTCTTCCGGTCTGGCTCTGTTTCTGAAACTGTGGCTTGTAACGAGTGCCTGCCTCCAACCCAGCCACTGTGCAATTACACCGACCTCCACACGGGGGAGCCGTGGTTCTGCTACAAGCCAAAGAATCTGAGCTGTGATACCAGGATCACCCACTTTAGAGGAAGTCCTAAGCACAATCTCATGGCCAAGGAGGAGACACTCTTTCGAAGGTGAGGGAGGGCTGGGAAAGACAGAGAGACAATTCCTGTGTCCTTGTCTCTTCAACACATTTCTACCATGTTGGATTTTGAATGGGAGCTATGACCTGCTAACCAGGAAAAAGTATTCATGTTAGGCTCTGAGCGTTACTTACAAGTAAGACCAGAAGCAGATTACACAACCCAGATGTGCAGGCCATCTCATATTTTCCAGGCTACTAAGCTGCTTTAGGATGAGGCGTGTGGCTCGAGTTTGTACATTTCAAGACTTCGCTTGACTTGACTTTAAGCAGAGTTGAAGAGATGTTCAAGTCTTGTAAGTCTGGCCTCACAAGACGAAATCCTGCAAGACAGTATGGGTTGTCTTTAGTGTGGATGTTTGTATGTTAGCGACCAGTAAAGACAACAACTATTATGCAACTGGCTGCAGTTTTTTGTCATGTAGTGTGGTGAGATGGCTGAAGCACAGTAAACAAGAGTCCATCTCGTCAGCTTTGTCAGCATTTCATGATACATCACGGCGAAGAGCACACAGGCAGAGTTACAGTGGATTTTGTCTCATTTCCCCTCTCAAAGTAAAACCTCTGTGTGTGTCAACTATAAACAGTGGCTGACACTGTTTGTCTTTCAACTGCAACAGCTGAGGAGGTCAAAGGTCAAAGTCATCAGTCATCTTGACAGAGGGGATGTACAGTATCTCTCTGATACCAATAAAATGACAATAAAAAAAAGTGCATTATGTGCAGTACAGAGAATGAGGACATATCTGCTGCTATGTAACTGGTGAGAGTGACAAATTGTCTCGTTTCTCCATCTCAAACTACAAAGAAACAACAAAAATACGCAGAGAAAAACGACTCCATGCCGAGAAAGCTGAATGAGTAGCAAATGTTAAATTCATGAGGTAATACTCGTTTCTGCATCTTAATCATGTTGCAAATGTTCTGTATGTCAAACAGCTTTTGTGCATTTTTCCACAGTGGGGTCAACATGAAGGTCTCCATCCGAGCTTCAGGGTGCAACAACATCACTGTGCTGCCAAAGGAGAAAGGTAAAAAAGCAATTGCAAATTCCAGACCCTATTTATCTACAGTTTATTTATTTATTTATTTTTTGGCAAGTACTAACCGTAATCAAGGCCATGAAAGGGCTCAAAATAACCCCACAAGCATCTTGTGAGCCACAGAACGCAGCTTGGACCTTTTTTTCTGCCTGGTGGGAGAAATGCTTTCATATGCTTTCAAGAGCTGTGGGCTTTAAAACATTATACGATACGATCAGGGGCGGACTGGGACAAAAAATCAGCCCGGGCATTTTGGACCAGACCGGCCCACCACATTCGATAACGCACACCTTTCCGGTCTTTTTGCTCTCTTAAATGTGTATACCCACTGTGCAACTCTTTAAAACCATAATGCCATGCAATTAGTTAGCTGTCATTAGCAGTGTTGGGCATGTTACTTTGAAAAAGTAATTAATTATAGTTACTAGTTACTTGGCCAGTCCACCCATGGATACGATACAACTTTATTGTCAGTGGTACTGAAATTGGTTGTATGACACAGCACCTGTATGCAGACATAATCACATAAAGCAAGAGAAAGCAACATAGAGCACAAAAAAGTGCCAGGCACATGCAGCACATAAAGCAGACACACATTCTGGATTCCTTCTAGCTTCAAACCTCACCTTCCCTGCATCAGCTGGCTGAACCTGCCCGGCCTGCAGCCCCGCGGCTTCTGTTCAGGTTCAGCTGCTAACATCTCTGCCCACATCACAGCCTAAAGTTCAATGCTTCAGCCTATAGAATCATCCACCTGTCAGACCGGTTCTGTCCAACTTTGGCACATTAAGAAATTCAGGTGCAGAGGACTCAAATTTAGCAACTGGAAGTAAAAAAGCTCTGGCAGACTATCCATTTCTTTTGCAAATTAATATATTTTAGGCCAAGTGGAACCACACAGACGATATCCACGTCACAGATGTTTGTCTTTATCTTCCTCTCAGGACAACCAGAGGTGAAGAGCAGCACCGTGAAGCCTGAGCCTGCTGGATATTACTACCAGGGTGCATGGCGAGCACTAGGGGGCGCCACAGTTCATCAGTTCAACAACCCCTCTGCCATCAGTCAGTGTCTGACAGACAAGGTGGTGCACATGTATGGCGACTCCACCATCAGACAGTGGTTTGAATACCTCAACAGTGTGTTGCCAGGTAAATGATCCAGTACCAGAGTTTGATAACATTGGATCTGGATCTGGAAGTTGCCCAGCTTTTAACTCCTCATCCCCAAATGACACACAGATCTGATGTTTTATAATCAGTGAGAACAGCAAAAAGCTGTATTGTATTTCAAAAAAAAAAAAACAAAAAAAAAAAACAACCAATGTTGATGTCTACCAAAAAGAAAAAAAAAGTTTCCACCTTGACAAGTAATTTAGTCTCATATTCAGTATTTAAGTCTTGAAAATGAGGCAAAAAATCCTGGAAAAAAAGCCATGTTGTTACTGATGCTACTTTTTTGGTGAAAACATTTTTATAAAACTGGTAGTCATATACAGTAAAGTCTTCTTCCGGCCCACTGTCAAATACACAAAATATTTAAAATGAAAGAACCCCAAAAAATTAATTGTGTCCTGTGTGGTGCTCAGTTCTACATGACGTTAATCCGAAGTAAGTTACGTTACAGACAGTGGAGTAACATTACTTCACTTTTTCCCAATTTGGAAAATTCTGATGAAAATGGCTCAGTTACAGCATTGCATTTTCTTCGGTATTACCAAATATGGGATAAACTCAAATTGTAAGTCGCTAACTGTGATCCTGAGAGTGAGTGAATGAGCAAATGACTGAGTGAATGAATGAGTTTCACCTACATCTTGCCACTCTGGCTGATTTTTCCACTTGTTTTAAACAAGAACAAGATATTAACACAAACTACAAGGTTTTATCACTGAATATGATGAAATTACTCATTAAAACAGATTTTTTTTGCACTGCATTTACTTCTGAAAATCAAATCCTTATACTTATTCAACAGTGATACAATCTGGGGCCCCCCTAGTGGCTCACCTGGTAGAATGCGTACAGCTTGTAAGCGCTGCGTCCTTACTGCAATGGCCCATTTTTGAATCTGAGCCTCGGCCATGTGATGCATGTCATCTCCCCTCTCTCCCCAGACTTTCCTGTCTATCTCCACTGCAGCTGTCAAATAAAGGCAAAAAATGAATCTTTAAAAAAGAAAAAAAAAAAACATGATCTTTACATGACTTTGGATCTAGAAAGTCTTCTGGAACTTGCAGACTTCCCAAACCACGAGAGTAGCTTTGGGGATTTTTTTTTTTTATTGTTATTATTTCTTTTTATTGTTTTTTAAAGTATTGTTCTCCATTGTTCATCCATTTCTGTCTCAGACCTCAAAGAGTTTAATCTGCACAGCGCAAAGAGAACCGGACCCTTCATGTCTGTGGACATGGCACGAAACATCCTGGTGAAGTATCGCCCCCACGCCCCTCCACTCAGCTGGACGGTCATCCCAGCCAATGAGCTGCACTACGTCGCCAACGAGCTGGACGGCATAGTTGGAGGCTCCAGAACTGTCGTGGTTCTCAGCGTCTGGGCTCACTTTGGCTCTTATCCCATCGAGGTGTACCTACGAAGACTGCTGAGCATCCGCAGGGCGGTGCTGCGGCTGCTGGACAGAGCTCCTGACACGCTGGTGGTCATCCGGACCGCAAACCTCAGGGCCTTGACACTTGGCATTGCGCTGACCAACAGCGACTGGTACACGCTGCAGCAGGACAGGGCGCTCCGGGCCGTGTTCAAAGGGCTGAACGTTCACCTGGTGGATGCCTGGGATATGGTCCTGGCCCACCACCTGCCCCATGAAATTCACCCACGACCCCCCATTATCAAGAACATGATAGACGTCCTCTTGTCCTACATATGCCCTCAAGAAAAAGCTTAGGTGTGTTGAAGAGTTAGCATAGAAAGCCAGAGCCACTGATCTACTGGAGACACATGGATGATTTTTGTCTCATAATGTGACTGGTAATTTGACCCAACAATCAAGTGTCTGAAAAAGCTTGGCGTTACAAACAAAAGCTGTTAAGATAATAGCTTCATTTGTAAAGTGCTCATTTACTGGAAGTGAAAAACTTTTTTTGTCTTGGATTAATGAAGAATCCACGTGTGCATGGTACAAGGGAACCATGAGGTATTTTTTTGCGAGTAAGGCGAGACAGTGAACACTCCTGCAGATGTAAACGATCGGCCAGAGATTTCATGACAGCGCACTTAACTGATATATTAACTGCTATATTAAGTCTAGTGAAGTGGAAGCAAAGTTACCTGGTTCCAAGTGTGGTGAAACCTCTACTCACTAGAGGAAGCTTAAATAACTGTTGTTGTTGTTTTTTTGTTTGCTTGCTTGCTTAAGTACTATTGACATCATTGTAAATGAGGCCTTAACCTCAATGACTGTGAATAAATGAAGGTTGAATGAATGAGTAAGTGAATAATATATGACAATGGAAAACAAATAACTGACTCACATGTCAACTTTGGTGATAAATGTTTGTTTTTATTGATTGAACATTCAAAAGAAAAGTGAGCGAAAAATGTTAGGTTACTGTGTACTGGATATCTGTAACACTTTTATATTTCACTTCCTTATATTTTAAATAAAATTGCACACATGCATTTTTTTTTTAGCTGAGAAAACAATGTAATGAAAAAAGACTTCATATTCAGTGTTTCATGCTGAAATATTCTTTGTGATTTTGGTCATGAGATAGCACTGCAAAGCCTTTACAAACTGTGTAGCACAAGTGAATCTTACTTCATAAGTAGCTGTTATTATTTGGTAACACTTATCGCTAATACTGTTTTCTGTGACCAAGCAAAACTGCCTAAAAGTAACACAGTACATAGCACAAAATAAGGGGAGGGAAAATAAAACAAAACCAAACAAAAAGCACAGTTTTGCCTGCAGCTAAAATGTTTTCTGTTCTTTCTTTTGTTTAAGCAACTTATTGGTATAGGCAAGTCAATTTGCTGCTGAATTGATTATTTTGTTGAAACTAATAAAGGCCAACATTTGAAAAATATAGATCATTCCGTCTTCAAAACATGCACACTCTCTGAAGCCTGAATGAGAGCGGCGTGAATTGAACGAGGGCTCTCACACAGATTTGATCATCATCCGGCTGGCCTTGGCAGAATATGGGGCAGGACCCTTCCAGGTGAGCCAGTGCACACCCGATGCCCAGCCGATGTTGTCTCCAGCAGGGTGCCAGTCGCCATTCAGATTGGCAGAGCCACAGCGACTGAACCACCAGCCGCCTCCCTCGCTAAAGGCGCAGTCATTCTCAGCAATGTCACCGAAGATACAGGGCGAGCAGCCGTCGTTGTCGCGGTCGATGGTGCTGAAGCCGTAGCCGTTCTGGTCGATGCCTGGGTATGCACCACGGATTGCATCACCTGGACAGTTGTAAGCCGAAAGTCAGTTTCAATAGTCCAGTAATTTTAAGCCAAATAAGAGGTCAACATCAAACAAATTGCAACAGAAGCAAACTCAACTGATTTTGTATCCTCGACATGTCCTGAGTGAGGGGAAAAAAGCCCCGAAGAATCCCACTGGGGGAAAGTTTCAAAAAAGACCAAAATATAGCCCATTCAAACACGTATTAACTTTTTTTCTCATGTGAATAGGGTAAAAATTTTAACCTTTAGGTATCACCATGAAAATTGCTGAGTTGATTACTTACATATAGACAAATAAAAAATGTATTGCAAGTTTTTTGAAATTGTTTAGTAACATGAGCTAATTTGCATAATCTCCACAGTTTCACTACAGAGGGCATATAAAGTGGTCTTCTTATGATACTAGCATGAAAATTGGGATGAGCTGTCTCCATGGGTCACTTGACAAGTAACCACTTAGAAATTTCAAAATGGCTGACATTTTTCAAGATTGCTACCACCTTAGTGGAGCAGTTATGACATGCTCCTTTCTTCAGGAGGTGACTGCTGCTGAGATCAGGGAGCGCCACAATATAGCATTTTTGATCAAACAGTCATTTTGCTGTGGGTAGCACTTGGTCGAACAAGTGCTGTACGCTAATGCTGTACTGTGGCTGCACCACTAGAGTCTAGAGACACTAGAGACTTTTCCCCCAGAAACAGCCTCACGGACCCAACTCCAAACCTCATCTCTACAATGGTAATCACTAAAGACTGGTTTGAAGTTCCTTCTTCCTTAATGTTCATTGGCAGCCTAAATGGGTTCCATTCAGACCTTAATGTTTAGTATTTGACTGTTATATGTCAACAGGATTGATTATGAGATTTTCACCTGGCTATACCCAAGGTATCTGTTGTAGCATTTATGCAAATTAGTGTGTACATAATTAAAATATGCATCATTTGCTCATGTCAATAAACAATTTCAACAAACTTGCAATACATTTTTTATTTGTCTATATGTAAGCAATCAACTCAGCAATTTTCATGGTGATACCTAAAGGTTAAAATTTTTACCCTATTCACATGAGAAAAAAAGTTAATAGGCGTTTGAATGGGCCATATTTTGGTCTTTTTTGAAACTTTCCCCCAGTGGGATTCTTCGGGGCTTTTTTCCCCTCACTCAGGACATGTCGAGGATACAAAATCAGTTGAGTTTGTTTCTGTTGCAATTTGTTTGACCTTGAGTCATAAAATGACTGTACTACAAGATTTTAAAATGAAGAGCTGTTTTTTTTTTTCCTTTATGTCATTTAAGAACAATTTTAGCATGCCTCAGTGTCCAAAATCGCATTAAGAAGCTGGGATTAGTCAGGAAATCTGCAGTTCTGCTTTACGGCACAAAACAGGAAGAGGGCTCAGTTCTTCCAGAGCAAACAGAGCTGAAGCTTTCAGGGCTCTATTTTAATTACACAGTGCACAGTGCATTTAGGGCGCATCTAAGTCCACTTTTACTCTTTTAACAGCGGAAAAAAGGGTTGTTGCACCAGACATACATTTAAAAAAAGGTTGCACTTAGTCTTTAGATGAATCGTGGGTGTGTGTTTGGGCAAAATGTGCAGTAAAGCAATCAAAGTGCACACTCCCGTTCCCTTTAAAAGCCAGGCACACTCGCACCTTGGCAGTTTCTTGTTATACGGGAGTATTTCCAGATTAGAGGGAACGCTTTTCTGCAGAGCAAAGTAAATGAGTGCAAACTATGCAAGTGGATAAAAAAGAAAAATAAGTCCTGCAGGCTTGTGGAAAAAAAAAAATATTAATGTGCATTTTCAACTGGAGAACACCCTAAACTCATTGTTAACAATATCCAAAGAGAAAATCAGTTTTACCAAGACCACTTGCAAACTGAAAAAGGGAATAAATGAAAAATAAGAGGAATAATAATGTTCATATTCAGTCCTCAGTCCTGTATTCTCAAATCTTAAGTGTCCTCAGCTCTACGTACGCTCTGATAAAGTGTCATAACCTTTGATGATAAGTTTGTACTTGCCAATTTAATTAATGATGTATGGTGAGACATAAAATTTATTGCTTATTCAAAAACCCAAAAAAGCAAAAACAGACATCTGTGAGTCCTGACCCAAAACGAACAAAGAGAGAGAGGGGGCAGCAAAATCTTTTCAACCTGCATCTCCGCTGTATCCTCCAACATTCAGCTTGAACTCCTCTGTCTTGCTGCCCAGTCTGAAGTCGTTGTACTGCGCATGAACGGAGCCGCCCTCAAAGTCCCACAGGTCGACTCTCATGATCCAGTTCTTGTTCTTCTTCTTTGTGAGACAGAAAACCTTCTTCAGACCGAGCCAGTGGTCACCTGAGAGAGAGAGAGAGAGAGAGAGAGAGAGAGAGAGAGAGAGAGAGAGAGAGAGAGAGATACATCACATAGAAAGGATTTACTGATCTTCATTCTCTTACTTCTTAAAACCCACTTACACAGTTTTCAGGTCGATTCTGGCAGTCACTATGCACATGTAACACCCTCGTTCAGGCTTTGACCACCAGTGGAAAGAAGGCAAAGACAGATTGTTAAAATCTCAGATTTATTTATTACCACTATCAATAAATATGTCTAAAAAAAGGGAGGCCCAAGATGAGGGAGCAGACAGTCTTAGCTGGACAAAAAGGTCAGTGATGAGCAGCTTGGTTTCATGCCCGAGCCCTAGCGAAGCTGAGTGGTCACCCGGGAGCACCCAGGTTGCTGGCTCTGCTTTGCTTAGCTGATTGCTATCACCTCCTGTCTGGAGTCTCGGGGGGTTAACCAACAGCTGCTCCAATCGGCCATCTCCAAAGCACACACGGCCCTCCAGGAATCTGCAGCTGCTGGCACTGCAGATTTTCGCTTCTTTCCATTGGTGGTCGACGCCTGAACGAGGGTGTTAGAACTGGTGCTGCGAGCAGGGCTTGACCAAAAAAGAAACCAGTGGGGGCAAAATCCTGAGTGATCAAAACCAACCTCAGCCTGGCCCCATTAGGGAAAGCTCAGCTCCTAGCACATTGTTCAGACCAGTTAGCATGGTTCCAATGCTTAATATGGTGACATCTAAATTGAAGTTGAAATTGAGGGGGAGAGATTCAGAGATCAGTTTAGGAGAGTGGAAAAGTAATCTTAAAATAACCTCTGCTTTTCAAGGGGTACCAATGGAATTTAGGGCTGAATTGGTACTTTGTTGCTTAGAGGGTAAACCTAAAAGAGAAATTTTAATTTTACCTCCTGAAAAGCGCAGCACAGCTGATCTGATTTTTAGTGAAAGTTACATGGCGACAAAGCTACTGCCTCGGTACTGCGCTCTCAGTTTTTCAGTGCCTGACAGGAGCCACAGGAGGGCTTCCTTAGGCTAAAAAAGAAGAATGGAATTGGATTTTCTCATGGAATTGGATTGCACTTTGTCAGGCCTCTACCCTATAAGACCTGTCCAACTTGGGTGTCCCTCCTGCTGGTGTAGCTCTTAGGGTCACTGAGGCATGCGAACCCCCTGACCACATTAAGGTTGCAATCCCTCAGGGGGAAAACTGAAAAATGAAACAATAAAAAATAAAAGAAGATAAAACTCCAGGCTGAGGTAAAGATCGCCAGGATGTGTTTTTACTCACTCGCCACGTTTCCAAAGCCATTTTCATACGCCGCCCATTTCCGGCTGAAGGAAACTGCACCTCCCGTTCGCCTCTGAAACACCGTCCAGCCTCCGTCCGGCAGCATCTCACAGTAAACCTGAGCAGGTCGACCCAGGGAGCACAGCATGATGTCCAAACAAACAAACAAACAAACAAACAAATAAACAAACAAACAAAAACGGACTGACAGGCAGTTTCATAGCACTTTGTAAACAGGAAGCTTGGACTCCCCTAGAGGACTGCACAAATGAATACATTACAGATCCAGTTAGTATTGTGACATCATTTTTTTTTTTTTTTTTTTGGAAAAAATGTTGTTTGTCTTTCTCCAAATCCCTTTAAATTAATATTTGGTGGTTGGTAATTCGTTGCCGTGACTGTGTGCAAATGTTAGTAGACAGAATTAAAGATATCTGGAAATATATTATAGTGTAGCATATTTTAGGTGTATTTATATTTTAGGTGTATGTCAGTGCAAATCCATTGAAAAAAAGTTAGCAGTGTTACTGTGCTCTTGTACCATTTCTTTCCCCCCCCCCCCCAAAGACAGTATTTTTAATCGCACAATTGAATGCATATTTCGTTGGCTGTCTATAAGCATCGCATCACAAAACTGACCAGTCATAAGGGACATAAAGACACTCTCTGTATTTCCTTTTTTTTTTTTTTTTTTTAACTAACTCTGATTTGATTGAGTTTGGCTGCTTTTTACATTTACCGATTTAAGATTTTTATTCCAGTAACATGAGGGTGAGTTTAACGCTTTTTCCCTGATGTCACTTTTTCTGAATTAACTGAATAATAACTTGGGACTGCTGCCGGACTTTGTGTTGTATCATAAATGAGAGCGTCACTTCCATCAGATAAATTGTATTTTGATACCCTGAAACGAGCTTTCAGTCCCGCAGGCTGGATGAGATAAACCCCGCTGGTTGCATTTGGTGTGAGAGCCTTAATCTGTGTGCAGTCTGTCCCTGCAACAAACACACACACACACACACACACACACACACACACACACATAGAGCAAAAACAACAAGGCGCATGATAGTCAGGATTGACATTTCTACTCATATTTTTCACACATTATCTGTAAGACAAAATAGAAGGAACAGTACCTTGAGGAGAAACTGCTTTCTGCTGGTGTTGGAAATACAAGAAGAACAGTTCTTAAGTGAAAACCGATCTACATGACAAAGCTGCTGGCACAAGAGGAAATCTTCATATGCTTTCGCACGTGTAAATTACAAAAACAAATACAGAGCAAGGACAGACATACAGGAAGGGAAGATTGTTTCCCACACATTCAGACAAGAGCATTTCAGATCACGTAGAGGAGTAGGGAAGGAAAGGAGTGTTGTGTTATTTTGATGTGCCTTTACTGTGTTCTTACCTGAGTCTGAGTCGGCTCTGAGAGGCTCAGGAGACAAGTGAGGACCAGTCCGCAAAACTCAATCACACTCTTCATTTTCTACGCAAACAGTAAAGTAAGGGCATTACAAACAGTGGCCTGTCTTTGGTATGAACGGGAGATCAGATATCTTGTAAAACCACATTCCCTCGCACGTACCTGGTCGTTTGGTGAGGACCTTTTGTTGCTGCTGCAGAGCTTGCCGTTGTGCAAGGTCAAAGTCCAAACTAGGAACTTGAGCTGATATTTCTCATGGGCAGAGCGACTACGCCCCTGTCATGTGTACAGTAAAAAAAAAAAAAAAAAAAAAAAAAAAAAACCCTAACCCTAACCCTAAGTGCCAACTGAATACACACCAAACCCAGAAATCAAGTCTGAACAGCAAGAGGAATGTCCAGGCATCTTTGAAATTCCCTGTAAAAAGCCAGGACACTCCTCCAAAGTCACACGCTGTGTACTCTGCTGGAAAGACTGCCATCACTTCCCAAAATCCCTTAGTTTTCTTAACTGAGTCATTTCCAGGTTACTCCACTGTGATGATGTGTGTGCAACTGTGTGTGTGTCCGCCCCACATTCCTCTTTCTCTCTTTACTACTTCCCTTCAAGACAAACAACATTCCACCACAGACTCACAGAGAACAGGACTTGAATATCATGGGCTATGCAACAAAAACATGATGGTAAGACACTGGAAAATAGTGCAAAACTGTGTCATATAATGCATTCCCATATATAGGTCACACACACACATGTACACTCACACACACATATGTATCTACATGCACTATATGGACATAAGTATTGGTGCACTTGCACACTTTTCTGACATTCCATTCTAAATCCAGAGGCATTAATATGGGTTTGCAGCCAGAACAGCTTCCACTCTTCTGGGAGGCTTTCTACCAGATGTTGGAGTGTCTGTGGGAGTTTCTGCCCGTTCATCCAGAAGAGCATTTGTGAACTCAGACTCTGATGTTGGACCAGAGGGCCCGGCTCACAATCTCCGTTCCAGTTCATCCCAAAGGTGTTGGATGGGGTTGAGGTCGGGGCTCTGTGCGGGCCAGTCAACTTCTTCCACACCAAACTCAGCCGGCCACGCCTTTATGGAGCTGCTCTGTGCACTGGGGCTCAGTCATGCTGGGACAGAGAAGGGTCTTCCCCAAACTGGTCCCACAAAGCTAGAAGCAGAGAATTGTCCAAAATGTCTCGGTGAGCTGAAGCTTTAAGATTTCCCTTCAGTGGAGCTGAGGGTCCGAGGCCGAGCCCAGAAACACCAGCCCACAGCGTTATCCCTCCTCCAGCAAACTGCACAGTTGGCACAATGCGCTCAGGCAGGGAACGTTCTCCTGGCATTCCCCAAACCCAGACTCGTCCATCAGTCCGCCACATAGAGAAGCCTGATTGGTTGCTCCACAGAACACCGCGTAGACCACCACATCGTCCAGCGGCGGGCTAGGGCTTAAGACAAGGCAGTTTATTGTGTAATAAAATCACTTAATCAAAAGTTCAGATCTTAAGTTTGTTCTTCTTTCAATATTACCCATTCCTCCCCACACAGGATCTCATCACAGATATCAACAGATCCATCTCTGGCATGCTGATATTGATCAGCAAGTAATCCAGAAATTTAAGGAAGTAACCCCTAACTTCTCTTTTATTGACAGATGTTTCCTCAAGACAAACAGTTGTTTATGGTTCTTCTGTGTCAAAACTCGGTCAACTCTCAGGATTGTGATCAGATATCATTATTTGGAACAAGGTGTTAACCCTCACTGACATTTTCTGCACAGACCTCAACCTCAGGTGACCAGACACCCCAGAAAATTCGGGACTGTCGCAAATTATGAGCAATCGTCCCGAATCCCCATTTGTATCCTGTTTGTCCCAAAAATTAGACTAAACCCAAATTTTGCTTAGTTATAGCCTAATAAAACATTAAATACTGATCTTCTCAGACAGGCACTGTTGTGTCTTATGTGAATTATGGCTGTTGTAGTTTTTTTTTTTTGTTTGTTTGTTTGTTTTTGTTTTTTTAGCCGTGTACAGTAGTTCTGCGAAATGATAAACAACAACAACAACACATAGCTATGATGTTGAAGTAAAACATTAACTGAAGGAAATTAAACCATCCATCACTGATATGGAGCCCGGTGTCTTGGGATTAAAAGCAAAAACATGAAGGTACCAGGAGGAGTGGGCAGCGAAATACCGGTGGATCACTGCTGCCTCACGAGAGCCAAAGAAAGTGTTTTGCAAAGTCTACAGGAAAGAATTTGATATTTCGCACAGAGAGGACGGAGACATCAAACTGCACGGTGTGACTGTACAGATCAACACGCTGGTCTCCTCCTTTAAGTGAGAGAATAACTCCATCTATAACAAAATGATGTATATAATAAATCACCCTGTGTTGACCTCTGCTCTTGACACAAAGTGATAATACAATTATCATTTCTTTCATATCATCTCCTCTATAGTTAGTTAGTTAGTCATGTCTGATACCAAAAGTCCAGTGGAACATGTCAGAGCTAAAAGCAAAAGTGTCTTGATGTCTTGATGCGTGGTTGGCACAGAACAGAACTCAATGCAGGAAAAAACAAGGATGTATAGCAATTATTTTGTCCAGTGACACAAACTAATCTATTCATTTTACTGAGACACCCTCTCCTTTTCCCTTGTTTGTCACAAAAGCAAAGTTCATGCCCTTTTTTTTTTCAAACACATGATCTAAAATAAAATATTAGATTGCCAAATACAGATTCACAAGTTGATGAAGGTTCTTGGGCAACAAAGAGCACAAATTGACAACATGCACTCAGTGACACAAAATTTCCCCTTTAAGGAAAAAAAATAATTAAGCATCATCATAATAAGTCAGTTCTTCACACACACACACACACACACACACACACACACACACACACACACACACACACACACACACACATACACACACACACACAGAGCACAAGGTCAAGGGTAACACAAGTTCAAGATTACCCAATGCACTTCTCTCTCTGTGGTTTTTGCCCTCGGTGTCGACTGTAAGGCAGCGCTGCCTTCCAGGCTTCTTTTGAGGCAAGAAAGTACCGTGAGCAACCCAGTTTGTTTCTATGTAGACCTCTATCCTGTTATCTGCTGGGCAAATAATATTCCAACATCTTGTTGGGCCAAAAACAAATGAAATACATGAAGATGTGTCAAAGACAATAAAAAACTGCATTTATTCAAACTTTTATTCATTTTTGTATTTGTTTATGGTATTTTTATTCACTCCCAGGTGCAAGAATACACTGTATAAAAACTAAATGCAGGAGGGAGGAGACTCTGAAGCCGTCAAAGATTAACAGGACTTGGCTTTCAGGTCCCAGCATCTTTGCTTTGTTTTCAATCAGGAAAGAGCCAATGGAGCCGATCCATCAAACTGTAGCCCACGCTGGGATTTAGTTCACAGAAAGGAAGTAGGAACGGGAAGCTGGCGTCCTGATCTTCTTCTCCTTCTGCCCAGCTCAGAACATACTGCTGAGCACAGATAGTTTTCCCCACTCCAGCTATACCCTGGGTAAGTATGGTTCTGACATGCTTCTCTTGGTCAGGCCGGGGTTTGAAAATGTCTACGGGTTTAATGGAGGATTCCTCTGTGGATGTATGTGTTGACCTCAGCTGTCTGACCTCGTGCTCCTTGCTTACGGCTTCCCAGGCTCCTTTAACAAGGTGCAGCTCGATCTACATTGCAATCAGATGGATGGTATCTTCCTCATCAGGGTTTCCCTCATAAATCTTTGTTGTTTCCCTTGTGCAGTTGTATTTATAAGGCTTAGAGTTGATCAGATGTGTGGACCAAGGTCAGTAAACACAGCTTTATCTATTCCCAGAAAATTAAAGCTAGTGGAAAATCTCCCAAAATTAAGCTGGAGTTCATAAGATTAAATACCATGTGAAACCATAAATTTATTGTAAAAGGCAGCCTTACACATCTGTCAAAGGGCTGATCGGTGCAGTTGTGCTGTGGAGTCGAGGACAGTCGAGGACAGAGGTTTAGCGAAACAGTGCAGCCATTTCTTGTATTCTATGCTAGGCATTTTCTTCCTTGGCCCGAGGACTATGCTCTGCACCTGAATGATTTTGTGCTCTACATACGTACAGCTACCTCTACCAGATGTTTTCACAACAAGAACATCATCCAACAACTCTTGAAATTACTGGACTCAGTAATACAGGTTACACAGGTCGCCCTTTATGTGGATATCAAAGCACCGTTGAATCTGAAGGACAACCTGAGAGACAGCTCATATTATCCATCTAACAAAGCCTGTGGATGACTTGTAATAAGTGGTTAAAAGGCCCTGTGGTCTTTTTTCAGTTTACCAAGAAAATTCTCAAATGGAAAGCCTATGAATTTCAGTACTGCTCAATATCTGCACTTAGGTGCACTATACCTTGCATGTTGTGTCCTATAGGCACCCCTGTCTGCATAGTTGCTCAAAATTTTTCAACAACAAAAACAAGGAAGCTAGTGGCAACTTAAGTCATGTTTATGCAGTATTCTGGGCTTGAGAGACTCTAAATTGCAGAGAAGCATGACATTTTCAAGTATTTCTGTTCTCAGGACATTCGTTTAGAGTCACTTGACCAGTGTGCAAGAGAAATTGATCTACTGTTCTCCACTCCTGTCCATTGTGACGGCCCTCTTGCTTCAGCAGGGCCTGCTGTGTGTGTGGTTGTGTGTTTTCCCCTGTCTTGTCTTGCGTTTCCTTGCCTTGCAGAGTCCATCAATACAACTGGGAGCACCTGGCCAACCTCCCAGGGGTGTTTAAGTCCTGGCTGTCTCAGTCTGTGACCCTCTCTCCATTCTTACAGCACCATGTTAACGTTTGGTTGGCTTTGACTGTGTTATTTTTTAGGTTTCACACTCTACAACACCTTCCCTCCATCACCCAACCTCTCATCCATCGGCTGATGCACTGATCACAGTGATTACCACACCCCATAACTTTAGTGTGTTTTTGGTTATTGTATCTTTAGTAATGAATTTCATGAGCTGAGTCATGGTACCATTAAGAAATTATCTTGGATTTCATCTTGGAGTTACTAAGCTTCTGGATAAAAAACTACAATGTTCACAGTTTTCAATTACACACTTGAGACAAAAAAAATTAACTAAAAAAAATTATTCATCTCTGCCACCCTTTCTTTCTTTCTCTCCCTATCTATCTAAGATTAAGATTTGCCAGAGTTGGTATAAGGGGAATTGTCCCTTTAATTTCCCTGAATGTTCTTAAAGTAGTGCTCTGCAAGTACCTGACAAGGATGTCTCAGGAACATTACAAATGCTCCCCACACTCATTGTGAGGGAATGCTACATCCACATGTCACAGGAACCATTGTGTACAATCCCCATAGTCCCTTGAATGCTCCAGAATTAACTTTCTGTAATGACCCTGCAAGGATTTTTAGGGAATGTTTTTTTTTATGTTTCATGAATGTCTTTAATTAAAAATACCAGGAAACAAATTCCCTGGTATTTTTAAATTTCGGAGCCTTATGGGAATCTTGCAAAGGTCCCCTGAACGTCTCTCGTGTTTGATGTGCCTTGGGCCAGCAGGGCTAAAAGTCCCGCCATCCTGCACGTCCTCCATTGTACAAATTGCAACAGAGCAGTTGTCCTCGGCCATCCTGAATCCTGGGAAGAGAGGCTCAGTGAACATGCTGCTGAAGGTGTGAAGGTGGTTAAGGGTGCCAGAGGAGACGCTGTAGAAGGACAGGGTGCCACCCAGCCAGTCCAGAAACACCCCGACTCGGTGGGACCCAGAGGAGGGTGCTGGCACGTCAACGGACTGGTGGTTGTGCTGGGCGCTGTAGTGATCCTCGGAGCAGCACAGGCTCCAGGACTGGTCGGTGCTGCCGAACCCACAGAGGTGGTAGCTCCCTTGTCGACGGATCCCCCTTGTTGCCACGGCAATATCCACCCAGCGCCCACACCATTCCACCTCCCAGTAGTGGCACTGGGTGAGGCCCTGGTGACACAGCACCTGGGGAACGCTGTCGAACCTCTCGGGATGGTCCGGGTACTGTTGCAGCTCCCTGACCCAGGATACCCGCTTTCCTCCTTCACACAGGAGGAGACTCTTGGCAGCCGTGTTGCCATCCAGTGTCAGCTCACCTGCATCTATGGAGGACACAAAGGTAGAGTTTTTATATACCAGGAAATTGGACCATTTGCATACTCCTGAAGACATTTCAACATGATTGGTGCAAGTCACCCTGAGTGTGATTGATTGATTGATTGATTGATTGATTGATTGATTGATTGATTGATTGATTTGTATGTGTGATGTCTGATATATCAGGACAGGTCTCTCTTCAGAATGAGAATGTGCCTCAACAAGATCACGTGCATAAATAAAGGTTAAATAAAAAAAAGAATGAGAGCTTGAGGACTATTGGGGGACTTTTTTGTTGCAGTGGGTCAGTCAGTTTTATTTTGTGGAAACTGAATATCAGTGTAAAATTGATCAATAACCACAGGTTCGACAAAAAAAGCAGCAAATAAAGTGTGCTGGTGGGCCTTTCAGTCTTATTTTCAGGTCAGACGTCAATATTGAGCCAGTAGTGTCTGGGACATTGCTGCTTGGAGCTTGAGGACGTTTTGGCGTATCAGTGTCATACTGAGCATGAAGCTGAGAGGCCTGTTGGCCTGTTGGTGGCACTGTGGTCGACTAATCAGGTATGTATTTAAAATGCTAGACCATAATGTCAAAATCCAATCCAAATTACTCAGAAAGTCCAATCACCTTTGACTCACTAGTGCTAGGCATACACTCATCAAAATCCCATGATGCACATTTTATTGACGCCCTTTTTGAGATCACAGATCATCCTGACTCTATTGCTCTTTTTTTTTTTTTTATTGAGATCAGATACCAGGTAACCTAAGATTACACAATCCAGACTGTCATTCTACAAATAGATTGGCATATTCTGGCATCCGTTGGCCATCTTGTTGGAAACACTGTTACAAATATCAGGAAAAATCACACGTGAAATAGCTGAGGAAGTGAAAAACATATCAGTATCTACTGTCATTCACTTACATGCACACATATACAATGTATCAAAACAAAACTAAATTCAAAGTTTCACTGGATGGCAGAAAACATGCTTTTGAAGTTACTTGAAACTTTTAAGTGCTTTGCAAAAAAAGACATAGAAACAAATAATAGCCCAACATAAAACAAGAAGATAAAACCAGGAAAAAGACATTACTCACATGTTTTCAGTGTTGATTTCAAGTAGCACCTTGCATTATGGTCCACACTGCAGATAAAGTGGAAATGTAAATAAGAACGTTCTCATAAAAATAATAGGAAATGTGAGACTCATTATATTAAGAAATGTAACATAAGACTCATTTGCAGTTGGTTTTGTAATGAAATCATTGTGAGATCTGTTCTTACACATTGGGCATCACTTTGTTGCACTTAATTGTGACATAGTTTGTACGTAATTACATCTTTCCTGCAGCGCACACATGGGCAAAATAAGGCCCTTTGTCAACCCCTTGTCAAATTTATGTTTGTCTAGGAAAACATTTTTTTCTTTCACAAAGGTGCTGTGCGTCAACAGCCCTACAGATGGCAGTGTCAGAGTGTGAGTTGGGTTGAGCTTGACATGGTATGGTATGTGCTGTGTTGGTGATTAAAATTGCGCTGATGAACATTTATGTGCCATACAGAGGATTTCCACTTCAAAACTATGACTAGACTTGAATAAATTGAGAGGGAGGACAGCAACACCCGTAGTATCATGATATAACTGAGTGTGTTTTGCACTGGTATAGAAACTTGACTTACAAAAAATTCAAAAGTTGCAATGTTGCCCCTCACCTGGTCTTCAATTCTGAATTCAGCCCTTGAACCAAAATGTTGCCCAACCCTGCTCTAGTGCAACCCTGAGGCCAAAATGTTCACTTTGATTTCTCACAATCTTTTGGACAGATTACCACAATATATAATGAAGACATTTATGCTCCCCACAGAATGAACTGTGTTAATTTTGGGGCTCTCATGACCTTTTCTGTAGCACCACCTTACACCAAAATATTTGATGATGTTATCTAATCGGTGGACTGCCATGATAGCTGATAGATGAGTGCATTCATACTTTCCTCTTGATTCCTCTTGATTTTGATGACACTGTGACCTTTCCTCTAGTGCCACCCACAGGCCAAAATGAACAAATTCTATTCTCCCACGTTCTTGATTTGATTTTCATTTTTTTAAATCTGATGTTTTTGCTTCTATTGACAGTTGACAAGAGGAAAGGGTCCCAGGACAGATTCAAACTGAAAGTGTCACTGATTCATGATGTGCACTTTGGCCAGCTGAGCCACCAGGACTCCTTGGAAATATTTTATAATTCAACAGAAAACTTGATGATGGATAGTTTTTTCATTGGTGTACCTGAGATTTTCGAGTTTGCAGAGTGGATCGTCCAGGTGAGAGGAGATGAGCTTCACTCCGGAGTCCTGCAGGTAGTTGTAGCTGAGGTCCAGCTGTCTCAGGTGGGATGGGTTGGATCTCAGCGCTAAGGCCAAATAAGTGCAGCCAACCTCTGTGACACCGCAGAACGACAGCCTGCATGGACAGCGTTCACATTTCAGCTCAACACACAACATCCTCCTTTTTCTGGCATGTAGAGAATTCCTTCAATTTTAAATATGGTTTGTTGTGTCTCTTTTCTAGACATTTCTCTGTCACAGGAATATTCTGATTCCATTTCAGCGATATGACTCTGACCTTTGCATTCTTCACCTTTAAGTGCGTGTAATACTGGTGATTAAGAAATCAAAGCCTACTTTACCTTTGCACTCACTGTGAGCTGCTCAAGATAAAAGCACCATCTAACTGCCTAAAATGTAAATCAAACTTACCTCAGTATCTCCAGTCTACAGTTTGGGCTCCGCAGTCCCTCAGAGAGCAGCTTCACTTGTGAATCCTGCAGGTCGTTTCCGCTCAGATTGAGCTCTTTCAGGTGCGAGGCGCCGCAGCGGAGAACTGAGGCCAAAGTCTCGCAGCATTTCTTGAGCTTGCACTCTTTTAACCTGCAGGTTGTTGAAATGGATTATAAGTTAACAAGCATTTGATGTGCCATTTGACCAAATTTAAAGTTCCTCACTCCTCTTCTCCAGAATTCAAAATGATCTGTTTTGATGAGAAGAATAACTCCTAAACCTTTCCAGTTCAGTTAAATGCATATAATCAAAAACTTACTGCCTTGTGCCTCCAGCAAAAGGAAAACGTCAAACAAAAGGGTTATATAATTGTTGTCCTAGTTTGCGGGATATGTTTACATTCAGCAAATCCATAAAAACAATCGAAAACTCTAAAGTAGTAATATGCAATTTTTTAAAACATTTCTTTAACTTAGTCAGTCAGTCTTTTGCTTTGGTGTTTTATCATGCTTCACTGCTCATGCTGGACAGTTCTTCTTCCCTGTTTTTTTCCAAGTAAAAAAGCATCACTCCCTGTGCAGCAGAGGAATTTTCCAGGGAAAGAGCTACCAAGCATAAAGTGTTTAGGACACGAAATGTAAAAGCTACAGGTTTAAACACTACTGAATTATACCAATCAGAAATCAGAGTGAAAATGCATTTTGATGAAAATGTATGGACTATGAATTTCAGTATCAAACTGATGTCTTATGCTAACAACAGATTATTACTGTCACTGCATGCACATGGGCCACAGTTTCATTTGTTGTGCCTGACCTTAGTATCTTCAGTTTACAGTGTGGATTTCCCAGTCCGGCGGCGAGCAGCTTCAGCCCAGGATCCTGCAGGTCGTTTCCACTCAGGTCGATGTCTCTGAGGCTGGAGGACTCAGAGCTGAGAGCCAAGGCGATATGATCACAGCTTTTCTCTGTGAGGCTGCACCAACTGAGCCTGACAGGAGAAGGGCAAACAGACAAATGCTTAATTTCTAACGCAGATGCTCCGGTGGGCCTGGCAGTGGCGCTACAGGGAATTAACACCATGGAGTCACCCAAATTTCCTGATTTCATCCCCTAGGCAGCAATGTTTTCCTCACAAAAACATCACAAAGACTATTCCTACATCATTTAGACATCAGTGGTGCTGCTGATCATTGCAACTGCATTACAAACAGTGTACAGACAGATACTTCTATTTAAAATACACTGCAAACACTTTTTTTTTTAAAGAAATAACAGACATTTTTGCTAAAGATTTGCAGTATTTGAAGACAATGAAAGTTTATTTATACCATGCGTGGTATAAATAAAGAAGAAGATAACCAGGGAAGTGATATGAATCTGGTGTATCTCCTTATCTGACCATTAATGCTGGTATAAAAAGCCAGAATGAGCATAGTCATCTTGGATAATCTTTAGTAAATCCTGTATTCGATCTACCTTAATATTTGCAGTGTGCAGTTTGGACTGGTCAGTCCAGCAGACAGGAGCTTCACACCAGGGTCCTGCAGGCTGTTGTTACTCAGGTCTAATTGTTTCAGGTGAGAAAACTTTGAGCTGAAAACTGAGGCCAAGTCTTCACAGCAATTCCAGTTCAGCTTGCACTGGTTCAACCTGCATGAAAAATACATTATTCATCAAAACAACAGAATGGAATATGATTAAAATCAAGTCTGGACCCAGCTGATAGCCTGTCAGGCAGGCCGGTATGGTGTATATTGGGATTATGCAATGAAATAGAGAGTACATCAGCAAGAAATAACCTGACTGTCTCCAGTTTACAATATTGGCTGCGCAGTCCCACACACAGAGCCTTCACTCCTGACTCTGTGAAGTCATTATTGCTCAGGTCCAGCTCTCTGAGCCGGCTGCAGCCTGAGCTGAGAGCCCCAGCCAGCGCCTCACAGCAGGCTCCCTCCAGTTTACAGTTATTTAACCTGAGATACAAAGGTAAGAAAAATATGAATCTGGAATCTTATTTAGAATTAGATGGAATTATATATATGTTTTTATTATGGGTCTGGCACATTTCTAGATGGTTTTGTTTAGAGCCTTACCAATACATGTGTCAATAGAACTGTACAATATGGGCTAAGAATAGGTGTATCAGTATTGTCTGGCATAGGAAACTTTACAACCTCCATGGGATGCAGAACTGAACAAATGACATCATACAAAAGGGCGGCTGCGTGTAAACAGGTAGTATATATTAGGTGGGTGTACTTTTCAAATCTATCAATCAGTGGGTTACAGCTCGAGAGCGGTGTTCACCACACAGTCAGTACATGATATGTAATCACAAAGAAGCACGATATGAAGTCCAAAGGTTAAAACTAATCTGTAACATCTGTTAACATGCCGTTTTGTGTGTAATGTTATTTGTTCAGTTCTTTGGCCAGACAGCCTGGTGGTTGTTAAAACACATTGGAGTTTCCCATGGAGGGCTTAAAGTCTCTTTTTTTCTACTGACCACAAGCCACGACTTCTGAAGAGTGCCTTGGATCCTCTTTTTTTCTTGGCATATATCATGTTTTACTTTGTGTTAGATGCTGTGGCTAATTTACTTTGAAGTTCAGTTTACTATTCAAAATGTATAGTTATCTTCTGTTTTCACTGAAACTAAAATTTGGGGTAACACAGCTCTTCAATACAGAAATTTGAAGGATTTGTATGTTAATATTAAAAAAAAAAAAAAAAAAAAAAAAAGGCTGATATGTCATCTGCTTCTTTTCTCTAGTATGTCAGCCTCAAAAATCCAGTATCAGACAGGCTGTAATTTTTACATTAGTAAATAAAAGAAAAGAGGAAAAAAATCTAACTACATTTATAACTAGTCTGCCCTGCCAAATAGAACGTTGATTATATATCATTTAATTGCATTATTGGGCATCATTTTTGTTTATATAAAATATGACCCCAAGTAATTACCTCTCACTAACAAAAAGTAGTTGTTGCAGTTTGCCTTTGCAGGGAAGTATGCTGTGTTGTACTGGCGCAAAAAAGGGAAGTGTAATACAATTATTACTGACCTGAGAATTTCCAGTGTACAGTGTGGACTTCCTAATCCTGCAGACAGAAGCTTCACTCCTGAATCCTTCAGGTTGTTGTCACTCAGGTCGAGCTCTTTCAGGTGAGAGGAGGCCGAGCTGAGTGCCGAGGCCAAAACTTCACAGCATTTCTCTGTCAGGTTGCACTGATTTAACCTGGAAGATATAAAGAAAAAAAATCTGTTCCTGAGCAAAGGACCATTTTAATCAATAAACTTTTAAATACATTTTTATGTATTTATTTTTGAATGACCATGTCAGTCCGTCTGCTACCCAACACTTTACTCGGAGGTAAGATGTTTCAAAATCTGCAGGGCAGATTGCTGATGAAATTTGGTGAGCACATCCATGCTCCCTGTTCCCTATACAATATCTCAACATATATTGATCAGATTACCTTGAAAGAGGTGGTGGTGAGCACTCACCTAATATCAAATCAATCACATCACTTTTGGCGTTGCTATGACTGTGGCTGTAGGACCACCCTTTGGCCAATATGTCAAATCTGATATTTCAAAATGTAATAGTTCGATTAGTACATCTGAGACACCCAAGTTATGCACCCTGTTTATTATGGTGACCTCATTACCTTTCCTCTACGCCAAAATGTCAGCTTATGCCAAAATCTAGTCCTTATGATATAGATATATCAAGATATGATCAAACTCACAGAGCACGTGTGGAGGAGGTAATGACAGCCTGCAGCTTCACTACCCCCTCCTCTGATCTTATGTACTTCTTCAGGTCAAACTCCTCCTGCGTGGCCTCTGACGTCATCAGTTCAAAGGTGAGTGCTGACCACTGGACTGGTGACAGTTTTTTGGCTGAAAGCCTCCCAGAGCTCACAAAGCTCTGGATCTCCTGCACCAAAGACTCCTCCTTCAGTTCACTCAGACAGTGGAAGAGGTTGATCTTGGTCTCCGGTTCCTCTTTGATCCTCTCCTTGATAAACTGGATGGTTTTCTCAGTTTCTTCTTCTCCGCCTGTGTCCATATCCAGCACTGCACTCAAGAGCTCCTGATTAGACCTCCGCGACAGTCCCAGGAGGAAGCGAAGGAACAGATCCCAGTGGCCATCCTGGCTCTGCAAGGCTTTATCGATGGCAGTCTTGTGGAAGTTGAAGAGCGACTTGGGGAGCCATTTCATTTGAAACCTTTTCAGGTATCCAAGAAGAAAGTTTTCCCTTTCGTGTATGTAGGAGTGATGGGCATAGACGGCTGCTAGAAACTCCTGGATGGTCAAATGTACAAAGCTGAAAACCTTTCGTCTCCCCCTCCCCTCCATCGCAAAGATCTCTGTGCACACTCCTGAGTAGGTAATTGCTTCCTTCACGTCCATGCCACACTCTTCCAGGTCAGCTTGATAGAAGATGAGTTTGCCTTTCTCCAGCTGACGGAAGGCCAACTTTGCCAGTTTCAAAACAACATTGTTACTCTCCATAGGATAGTCCCCTTTCCTCATCCTGTCCGTCTGGCAGATAAGGAGATATGCGTATATCTCAGTCAGGGTGTTGGGCATGACTCCAGTCATGTTGTCCTGCATCATCTTCTTCATCACAGTGACTGTGATCCAGCAGAAAACGGGTATATGACACATGATGTATAGGCTCCTTGATGACTTCACATGGTTGATGACCGTGTCGGCAAGGTTCTCGTCACACAAACGTCTCTTGAAGTATTCTTCCTTCTGTTGATTGGAGAACCCTCGGATCTCTGTCCACTGGTGGATGTGCTTCCGCGGGATGCGACTGGCTGCCGCAGGTCGGGAGGTGATCCAGACCAGAGCGTTGCCGAGCAGATCTCCTGCGATGAGGTTTGTGATGAGCACATCTAATGAGGCCGGCTCAGCTTCATCTCTCAAAACCTTGTTGTGTTTAAAGTTGAGAGGGAGGAGACACTCGTCCAGGCCATCAAAGATGAACAGGATTTTGCTTTCAGTTCCCAGTGTCTTGATCTGTTTTATCTCCGGAAAGAACTGATGGAGCAGATCCATCAGACTGTAGTCCTTCCCATCCATGTTGGGATTTAGTTCTCGGAAAGGAAGTGGGAACAGGAGGCTGATGTCCTGATTTTCTTCTCCTTCTGCCCAGCTCAGAACATACTTCTGTACACAAATCGTTTTCCCCACCCCGGCTATACCCTGGGTAAGTATGGTTCTGACATGCTTCTCTTGGCCAGGCCAGGGTTTGAAAATGTCCACAGGTTTAATGGAGGATTCCTCTGTGGATGTATGTGTTGACCTCAGCTGCCTGACCTCGTGCTCCTCGCTTACGCCTCCCCGGGCTCCTTCGATCAGGTGCAGCTCAGTGTAGATTTTGTTAAGATAGATGGTATCCCCTTCATCAGTGCTTCCCTCATAAATGTTTTGGTACTTCTCCTTCAGAAAGGACTTGAGGTTTTCCTGGACTGCAGGCAGATTATTTCCTATCATAAGAATGAAAAACATTTATGCCAATCAGACACATGCATAGAAAGACCCAAAAGGGGGCCTGAGCCCCTGCTCTTTTGCCCTCAAACTCGCCCTCTTGGCTGGTTACCTGTAACTTATTATCATTACTATTATTATTATTAGTAGTAGTAGTAGTAGTAGTAGTAGTAATAGTAGTAGTATCATTATTCAATTAATATAATGAGGGAGAGGTACACTAGTATCAACAAAAAAGTAGACACTTTGTCAAAACCTGGATACTCCAGTACTCCTTGCAATTTTCTCTTGGCATTAAATCAGCTGTGGGCTGTTTCTTCCAGTTTGGGCTCGCCAGCAGCAGGTGGAGTGCAATTTTGGCACCAGTGTTGTGTTAAACAGGGGCGGAAACAGACACTGTAAAGATTTGGGGCTTAGCCCAAACCTAGGAAGTGTCAGGGGCATGTTCCCCCCCGGGTATTTTTTTTTTTTTTTTCCTATCAACGGCAGCTATATGCACTATTTTTCTAGCCATTTGAAATGATAGAATGCCCAAAAAATCTGCACGTCATTTGAGAAAAAGTATGATAGTTGACCAAGAAAAAAATGATCCCCCTAGAAACATCATATTTTGTATCCAATTGATCTTGAACTGTCTCCATCATTCTGAAACCATAACACATGCAACAAATATGCCACCTAAAAAGAGGCAGTATTACTAATCTTGATAGGCGCTTTTGGGGTATATATACCCCCCAACCATCCCCACCACCACTACTCTGGCCCTAGGAAATACCGCTATCACTTTTGGCAATCAGAAGCAGGAAAGGGACGTGCGCTGTTATTTTCCTGGCATTATTTGAAGGTTGTACACGTCTCCAAACTCTTATGACCACTGTCTTGAATGTTATGCTTGCTTGTTTCACAGAGATATAAATTCTCAAGACAGTAGAAATGTTAAAAATATCAAAAATAATATTTTAATTTTGAGCCTGTACTGGCTGACTCTTACCAGTGTCTGTCCTCCACAGCTGCCTGCACAAGGCATGACAGCCTTTTTTTGTGGTTAATTACTTTTCTACACCCATCTGAAGGCAGTAGAACCAGTATGTCATTCTATGTTGTTTGAGGAAGTAGTGCGCTTTTTTGAAGCAATGAGTAATTACACACATATTTTCCAGTGTGGATACTGTAAAAATAATCACATACTATCAGCACCAGGCTGCTGCAGAAATGCACAGACTTTCACATCTCCAGACACATGAATTAAACCCAGAAAAGAGCATACTGGCCATATATTTGTGCAGTATAAGGATAACATGGATAATACAATGTCTTTGCTGTTATTTTGGTCTGAGTCTAGACTTTCCATTTGTGTTAGAGAGACTAAATGAATGATTAATATGTCAGTCATTCATTTTGATCATCTGCTGATTGAAATGCAATGCACTGAAAGGTAAGGCTTAAGAAAAAGAGGAGTAATATTTGCATTAGCATATACTATGGCCAATATTCAAAAATGATTTTTAATACAGTAAGTGTGTTTAAAGTACTTTCAATTACATTGTTTGTCCAGTTAAAAAAAAAAAAAAAAAAAAAACATTGTTTACCACACTAATGTAGTGATGTGAGGTGGGAAAGCTCAATAAAACGAGGTACCTGCTATAGTCATATTGGTGCAAAAGTAGAGCATAATCCACATTACATTTCAAAATCAGTTCAGAAGTGTGCTTTACCAGCTGTCATATGTGAAACAGGTGAATTGTTCTCTAAAATCAGGTCATATCTGCCTAAAATAATTAAATACATAAATAAACACATTCAAATACAATTAGTAATAATATAATAAACATATCAGTCATGCCAGTGAATTGCATCCTTCCTAATTTGTTTCCTAATTTGACCTTAAGGTGACTGAAATGAGCTAAACAACTGAACATTGAATGACTCACGAAAGCATGTCAAATCTGTGTTTTCTTTGAGGAATAAAGTGTTTGAACACGGCATGTGGGAGTTTGACAATGATTGTGTGTTGTGTGTGTGTGTGTGTGTGTCACTATCTTTGTTTGTTTTCTTTACTTTCTTTCTTTCTTTTTTTTTTTTTGTTTGCTTACCTTTGCCCACTTGAGTACTTGGAACTAATAAAGAAAAGGAGAAAGAGGAGAGGTGTTACACTACCAAACAATTTTGTCTTACAAACCAAGTTCTCTAATCTTATGTATGTAGGCTACTTCAGCTTGTTATTTAGTTATTTATGTACTTTCACTACCTTCACGAGACTTCTCTTTCAGTGTTTTGGCCTGCTCGTTGAGTTTCATCCGTGGTAGTATATCCAGTGTGACGGCAATAGCACTATCAGAGCCGTACGTCTCAACTAAAAGATCCACAACATCCATCCTATCGGCCCCTTCAATCTGACATCTGGGGATTTTACGATGGTCCTGGAGAACATCACTGCAAAGGTACCACTTGAAAGTCCTCAGCTCACTCTCCTGCAGATCTTCCAAAGTGGCCAAGAGAATCTCCGGGACAGTGGCCATGTCTGTCCTCGGTCCGCCAGCTTCCATCTCCGGTCAAGCAAAGCTCCAAGTGCAGTGACTGTTTGAGGTTTTCCTTTAGAGTCCAATCACTGACGCAACCCAACCACGCTCAATCCCATTTCCAGTAAACAGGACGTTTTTTTTTTTTTTGTCAAGGACCGCCCTCGATTCACAGATGATTGTGCAATGTGTTACAAGCCGTAGGATAGCCTACAGCTTGATTGAACACGTTGAGCCAGTTCAGTGTCATTCAGTCGTGTCAGACAGTGAGCTGTATCTGTGGCTGAAAGAGGAAACACTACAGGCAGCGCATGCACTTAATTGTTTTACTACCCTCAGTGATAAGCAGCAAAAGAGGAAAAGAAACAATATCCTCCCATCACTGACAGGAGCGATACAGCCTTGTCATTACAGGAATTAACCACAGCTTTTCCTTTTTAAAAGGCCTGTAAGGTCAATTGTTTGTACCTGACAAGTTTCGGCTACCTTGCCTCTGCAGCCTTCATCAGAGGTGTCACGTGATGTTGGTGTGACGTCTTCTGTGATGTGTTATATGGGTTTTGCCATTCCACCTGAAGTGATGGGATGGCGGTGTCCAGGGGCGGGGTGCCCTCTGCCGTCTGGTGATCTGTTGAACGGCCGGGGGTGGCCCTGCAGGACTGTGTCCCAGGTGTGGGAAAGTTGGTAGGCTCCTTCATCCCAGTTGACAGTCTTCAACATCACGTGACACCTCTGATGAAGGCTGCAGAGGCAAGGTAGCCGAAACTTGTCAGGTACAAACAATTTACCTTACAGGCCTTTTAAAAAGAAAAAGCTGTGGTTAACATACATTTGTAGGCCAAATGAACCTTTTTAATATCATTACAGGAATGTGCGCATTTTGGGTGTGGTTTGTTTATTTACACAAATGAAAAAAACATCATTGAATAATGTATACAAAATAAAAGTAGCAGGAAAATGTGAGGGAGAATTGTCATTCTCCAGGAAGCATATTACTGGAAATAATTTCCACAAGGACAGGACATCGACAGCAGTGTATCCCATCAATACTCATCTATTAAACAATTATAATGAATAACTCAGTCATAATACACTCCCAGGACACAAGAACACACACTCATAATACATGTAGGAATACACAAATCCTATCATTAACAGACAAAGAGTGTACACTCAGGCAATATGGCTTATAGTTAAACATAAAACAAGAAAGATGAAAGAAAATAAGCACAGTAATTTAGGAAAACAGACAGTATTCAATGAGCTGGCAGTGGTGGAAGGAGAAGAAGAGAAGTACAAGTAGAAGTACTGTTCCTCTTGCTGGTATGTGACTGCAGTAGAAGTAGAAGTACTGTTCCTCTGCTGGTATCTGACTGCAGTAGAAGTAGAAGTACTGTTCCTCTGCTGGTATGTGACTGCAGTAGAAGTAGAAGTACTGTTCCTCTGCTGGTATCTGACTGCAGTAGAAGTAGAAGTAGTGCAGTAAAAATCTCCTGCAGTAAAAGTCCAAAGTGTCTCATTTCAAATGTCCTGGCAGTAAAAGTGACTGAGCTCCTTTTTCCAAACAGTAACTGTGCTAGCTGACAAATTAAAGGGGATTCCTCTTGTCATATTTGCTGACAGAGCTTTTATTGTGAAAGGTAATTTCTAGCCAAGACCCATTGATTCCTTTGGTGACAGATGTTTCCTACTGCCATAAAGGTCCCCCAGAGTTCACGCTTGTTGTGTGATACACAACAAGCGCACTTTTATTATTACTCACAAGTATATCCACATAATTAGACATAGTATAATATAAAATCTTTTTATCATTAATCTAGGGAAGATTAAGATTAAGATGACTGTGCCTGATACTCATTCATTTCTTCCTTGATCACAACCTCTCGCCTTCCTTCAGTGAAGTGTATCGGTTTACTCGGGGATTCCCCTGCTGCTGTGACATCAGGCCCATTAACCGTGCGAATCCTGCCATCAGGAACAGAGGCACACCTGGTGGTGCTGGTGGAGACATGGTCTTGCACTGCGGTTGAATTATGCGCTGAGGTGTGTCTTGTTGTGCAACCTCAGCCATTATACATGGATAAGGCCTCATGATGGTCAAAGTGAAACTCACTAAGCAATATATGTGTAGGTCTACTGACTAAACAGGTTTTATCAGCCAGGAGAAAACAAGAAAAAACAGTCAACTCGCTCCTTGGTTACCACAAGAGCTGACGTAGAGACCGATAAATTATAGTATAACATTAAACATATTGCTACACAATGGGTATTTTAATTCAGGTCATCTGACTGGTTGTAAGCTGATAATTCTCATAAAGCACTGCTGACCAAGATTTATTGTTTAATGTGACTGCACCTCTGGTATCAGGAAGTTAACTCCTACTCTTGAGAAATCTTGGCAATAACACAAATGCATGTGGAATTGTTTTATAAATCTCCATACAGTATATCCCATGTACATTTCTCTGCTAAAGACTGCATCAAATATATTTTAAAATGAAAAAAAAAGCTTCAGTGCTGTAGCTTTTATTGTTAGGTCAGACACAAAAAATATTTTATTGCAAATACGGACAATTACACAGAAATATGCAGTCAATCATAAAAAAGACGCATTGCATTGATTCCAAAGAGATAAAGACATTATATCTCAATTATAAGCATCTCAAAGAGATCGTTTTTAGGGTCCTCTGATAGAGCTACACTTTAAAAGTCCTAACAGATCATTTTGTTTAGGTGCCATTAAAGATGCTGACCTTACACTGCAGCGGACAGCAGATTTCTGTGTGCCAGTGAGTTTCCTGTGTCTCAGTCTCAGACGGGTCAACATGTGACTGGTTATCTGAGCCATCATCAATCATCAGCTGCAAGCATCGACTTGTACGAGTGATAATACCGATCGTCCTGTCAAACTGCTGCTAAACGCTCACCTACGGCTGCAGCCCGCTGCGCGCCACGCTGCCTACATGCACATAGTGTTACAACGATGAATGTACTGTATATAGTTTACCGTCTATTATATGTCCTGCATTGTTCTGAATATGAGGTCCTGCCGTGCAGAATGTAGTTTTGTGAATTGTTGATGTGTTCCCGCATCAACATCACAAAGGCCAATTCCTCTCAAATAGTAAATTCTGGTTTTAATTCTGATGCTGTCACACTGCTGTTTGAAGGAAGACCTCATCGTTTTTGGCAAAACACCCTTTTTTTCCGACTTGCCCAGCCTGAGACAAGATGTTGGATAGGCCTACCATTTCTGTCTTATTTACACAGTGGATCATGTATATTTGAAATACACATCTTGGAATTTAAAAAACGATATTTTGGGAAAAGTTAAAGGATAAGTTAAAAGTTAACTGTGTTGAGCGGTTATAGTTCCACATCCAACTTCACCTAAAACAACTCTTCTTGTTTAAAATTCCAAGAAATATACATTGTGTAATAACACAGCTTTGGAGTGGCGGTAAGGTTTATTTTTTCCTCTTTGACAGAGCTAGGCTAACAAATCCCATAGACTTCAAGTCTTTATGCTAAGCTAACAAAATGCTGTCCCTAGGAACTGAACCACTGGACGCACAGAGGTGAAAATGGTATCCAACATCTTGTCTCAGTCTGGGGAAATTGGGAAAGGAGTATTTTGCCCAAAACGTTGCACCATTCCTTTAAGACTGTGAAAAACTGCAATTAAAGCATGCACTCACACACACATTCACACACTCAAAAATCCATGCTTATGCTGATGGCAAAGGAAACCACTGGATTACATAATATTCTCCCTTGGCGTTAACCAACCAGCAGGAGAGAGACATGCAGCAGCTCCGGTGAGAAATCAGTCATTTCCATTCACACACCGAGGTAGCAGTGATCTGGTTTCTCCCCTGAGTCCCGAGCCTGTGGTCCGTCAGCGGAGAACTGACCCGTCTCTCTCCCTCTGTGGTCTGGGAGGCTCTATGAAGATCAGGTGACGCAAATACCTCGTGCCCAGGCAGGCGGTTTGCTGCCGTAGCCGACGGTCAGCTGTTTATAATCCGTCTCTCCTTCACATTTCGGTTCCCTGTCCTTCTGATTTTCGCTGCTGCGTCCATCAGATCCATCCTGCGGCTCTGCTCCAGGTGCGTCAGAGTACGGATTCTCCAAAACCTCGAGGATCCTGTGGACCTGAGGGACGAGGTTGGGATTAGAGGAGACGAGCAGTTTTCATCCTTGAGGGGAAA
This sequence comes from Myripristis murdjan, assembly GCF_902150065.1. Lineage (NCBI taxonomy): Eukaryota > Metazoa > Chordata > Actinopteri > Holocentriformes > Holocentridae > Myripristis > Myripristis murdjan. The sequence goes on along the minus strand of NC_044002.1, from coordinate 22,654,175 downwards.
CTGAGTCACTGCAGCAGCAAAAAAAATATGATTTAGACAGCAATACAGTTCAAAATCCTGATTCAAATCATCACGCTCATCAAGTCACCTTATAACTTATGTAAACTAGGAGCTGCCCTGACTACCACCTTCTATGTTTTTATGCTTCATTCTCGATGTATGTTTTTTTATATATACAGTACAGGCCAAAAGTTTGGACACACCTTCTCATTCAATGCGTTTTCTTTATTTTCATGACTATTTACATTGTAGATTCTCACTGAAGGCATCAAAACTATGAATGAACACATGTGGAGTTATGTACTTAACAAAAAAAGGTGAAATAACTGAAAACATGTTTTATATTCTAGTTTCTTCAAAATAGCCACCCTTTGCTCTGATTACTGCTTTGCACACTCTTGGCATTCTCTCCATGAGCTTCAAGAGGTAGTCACCTGAAATGGTTTTCACTTCACAGGTGTGCCTTATCAGGGTTAATTAGTGGAATTTCTTGCTTTATCAATGGGGTTGGGACCATCAGTTGTGTTGTGCAGAAGTCAGGTTACTACACAGCCGACAGCCCTATTGGACAACTGTTAAAATTCATATTATGGCAAGAACCAATCAGCTAACTAAAGAAAAACAAGTGGCCATCATTACTTTAAGAAATGAAGGTCAGTCAGTCCGGAAAATTGCAAAACCTTTAAATGTGTCCCCAAGTGGAGTCGCAAAAACCATCAAGCGCTACAACGAAACTGGCACACATGAGGACCGGCCCAGGAAAGAAAGACCAAGAGTCACCTCTGCTTCTGAGGACAAGTTCATCCGAGTCACCAACCTCAGAAATCGCAAGTTAACAGCAGCTCAGATCAGAGAGCAGATAAATGCCACACAGAGTTCTAGCAGCAGACCCATCTCTAGAACAACTGTTAAGAGGAGACTGCGCCAATCAGGCCTTCATGGTTAAATAGCTGCTAGGAAACCACTGCTAAGGAGAGGCAACAAGCAGAAGAGATTTGTTTGGGCCAAGAAACACAAGGAATGGACATTGGACCAGTGGAAATCTGTGCTTTGGTCTGATGAATCCAAATTTGAGATCTTTGGTTCCAACCGCCGTGTCTTTGTGAGATGCAGAAAAGGTGAACAGATGGATTCCACATGCCTGGTTCCCACTGTGAAGCATGGAGGAGGAGGTGTGATGGTGTGGGGGTGTTTTGCTGGTGACACTGTTGGGGATTTATTCAAAATTGAAGGCACACTGAACCAGCATGGCTACCACAGCATCCTGCAGCGACATGCCATCCCATCCGGTTTGTGTTTAGTTGGACGATCATTTATTTTTCAACAGGACAGTGACCCCAAACACACCTCCAGGCTGTGTAAGGGCTATTTGACCAAGAAGGAGAGTGATGGAGTGCTGCGGTAGATGACCTGGCCTCCACAGTCATCGGACCTGAACCCAATCCAGATGGTTTGGGGTGAGCTGGACCGCAGAGTGAAGGCAAAGGGGCCAACAAGTGCTAAACACCTCTGGGAACTCCTTCAAGACTGTTGGAAAACCATTTCAGGTGACTACCTCTTGAAGCTCATGGAGAGAATGCCAAGAGTGTGCAAAGCAGTAATCAGAGCAAAGGGTGGCTATTTTGAAGAAACTAGAATATGAAACATGTTTTCAGTTATTTCACCTTTTTTTGTTAAGTACATAACTCCACATGTGTTCATTCATAGTTTTGATTCCTTCAGTGAGAATCTACAATGTAAATAGTCATGAAAATAAAGAAAACGCATTGAATGAGAAGGTGTGTCCAAACTTTTGGCCTGTACTGTATATTGGCAGTCTTTGGCACTTTAAAATGCCTGCTGACCTCAGAGAAGTCTCCTCGCTCGGCAGCCTGTATTGCATTCTGGGCGATGTAGTTGCGCAGGACGACACGAGGGTTGGTGCTGTTCATGGCGCTGAGCCTCGCCTCTCGGACGGCACACGGGTCGGACGCTCCGTCGCACTCCCTGGCCAAGCGACTCCTGCGCCGCGAAAGACATGAAAGAAGCTCAGCCAGTTCCCTGCACGCCTGACACACACGTGTAGATTATCCCTTTTGGAAACTAAATTTGATCAGTTAATTGGTGCAGGAAAGTGTTGTTACTTTGGACACCAAGAAGTTGAATCCTGTTCATTTCAAAGTAACATCATGTAACTCTCAAATTTAAAGGGACAGTTCACCCAAAATACAAAACACAGATATTTATACATACTTAAAGGCAGGATGAGTAGGTGGTCAGTTTGTAGACCCAAAATTCAAAGGTGGCCCCTCCTCCCTGGCTAAGCTAATCAACTTCACTATCCTAGGAAAAAAAATATTGGCCCGCCAGCATCGACCAGTCCAACAGAGAACAGGCCATCACCGCGTTGCTCTTCATCATCCTCCTCTCCCTCACCGCCAACCTCAGATTCACTCTCGTTGTGGAACGAGCGTTTCTCCTCGCTAGATTTCCTTTTTTCAATGTCCACGATTTTCATAGAGTCCTATTGGATGTGGTGCTATTGATCTGGCTTCATGCTGCGCTGTGATTGGCTGGGGGCTACACACCCACTGCCCAAAGGCCGACTCCCAGAAGAATCCAAAGCTCAGGTAAACAAGAAACTCCAGGCAGAGGGCAGCGTCTCTGCAGACACACACACTGACACACACTGCTAGTGGCTCACAAGTGATGATGGAGAGGGATTATTTTTGTATGAGGCTATATAATGTTTATTTTTTAGGAAAATCCTACTCATTCTCCCTTTTTGGGCCCAAGTAACAGAAAAAGTTCCCAATAAAACCCTTCACGGCCATGGGCTGTCTCTCATGTCGCACATCCTTGTCATTGTTTTCGGAAAGGGCTGTTGCGCTTTCCCAGAATAAAACAATAAAACACAATAATGTAAAATAAAAACAAAACAATTGCCCCTTGTGTTTTTGCGCGGACCTGTATCTGCCAACCCAGTGAATCCAGTCGTCGCGCTGCTTCTCTCTCAGCTCAGCCTGGTCGGTGGCCAGCAGCTCCTTCAGCCGGCCCATCCTCTCCAGCTGCTGGCTCACCTCCGGCCGGTCCGCCACCATGCCAAACATGACCGGGTTGGTCTGCGCCATGGACAGGATCATGGCCAGTTCACTACAGTCAGAGGAAGTGATTGATACGGCAATGGAGAGGAGGAAAACAGCCGGATTGAAAAGAAATGTTGATGCAAGTCTACGATCTAGGATTTCGAATCTATAATATTTGCTAATTCTACGTGAAACAGGCTCACAACAAACACAAATTTGACTTACATATTGTCTTGGTAAGCTTTTTCTCCAAAACGCTTGCAGGTTAAAGGAGAAAAATAATAATTAGATAGCTTGAGAGATTTATTTTAAAATGATCTCAGCTGGCGATACATACATGCTTGTTGGAAGTGTATGGTGGAGAAGCTGGAGTAAGTTAATCTTACCTCATGCCCAAATATAAAGTATATCATAAAGACAATTGTTTTAACACTTGTATTTTAATTGCAAATAAGGAAAGCACATTGGGGTCCGAACTGTTGGGTGTTAAAGGAATACTTCACCAGAAACCCCTTATATTTTGTATCACTGAGTTGTGTTCAGTGTCTGATGTAAAATGGCTCTAAATTCATGCCACATAGAGAATGAAGCCTCCAAATGCTGCAGCCATTTCTGTCGGCATGGAGTTAATCTGTAACTCCAACAAACAGCAGCAAACCTGTTTGGCATCAGACTCCTGCGTGCAGCAATTCACCCGTTAGCCACATTAATGCTCATAATGAGTGTGCACGACTTCAGGCATTTCCTAGAACTGGTGGATTTTACATGATTTAGATGAAAGTGCATTGGTTTGTAACGTGCTGACTGTATGAAGGGGAAGTCATGACTTGGATTACGCTGCGTGAAGAGTCTGAGATTTTGAAAAGGGATGCTTTAAAATAATTTTTGCTGCTGTTTGTTGAAAGTGGTGATCAACTTCATGCAGACAGAAACAGCTGCAGTTTCTCAGACCTTCATTCTCTGTGAGGAAACTTTTTTTTTTTTTTTTTTAATCAGACATTCAAGACCATGTGGGGTGAGTCAAAATCTTTGATGCCAAAAAATATCATCAGTCCCTGGACCACACCACCATACACCCCCTCACCGCTCCTCCATAGTCGGCTTGTTATCCACCTTCAGCTCCTCAATATCAGCACACTGGTCCAGGATGGCATCCACCACCGCCCCGACTGCACTCCGCTCTCTGTCGCCCTCTGCAGGCCAGGGAACGCGACTCAAGAGCCGGAAGGTGTTTGTAAAATCTGCGCCTAGTAGAGCGAGAAGTCATAATGAGACCAGACCGAAAAACCCGAGGTATTCAGCATGGCTTTCGCAAAATAGTCCGACACATCACTAAAATATTAATAATCAGAAAGTTCCCTGACGTTTCCAGCTGTTCATTTGTAGATCTTTCATTCTTTCTTTCTTTCTTTCTTTCTTTCTTTGTTTTTTGAACTCTTGTCATGTATAAATGATAGGAATAAATGATCAAATTAAAAATGAAGGGCTAGATTCACATAAATTAATTCAGTAAAAAGATCAATTTAAGGGCTTTAAGATTTTTATGTTTTCAGAAGATGCAGTAGTGTTTTTTGGGTTTTTTTTTTTTTTTTTTTTTTTTTTTTTTTTGGTTTTAAGTTCATTTTTCCTATTTTTGTATCAGGGCTTTTATTTTCAAAAAAAGCTACATTTATCGAAGAAATATTTAGACGCGTATAGGATCACAATGTTCACGACAAAATTCCCGGCTCTTGTCCTCCACACACACAGCAGCTTTGTCTTTACAGGGAATGAATGTTTCATTAAACTCTTGATCTGATTTACATGACTGTAGAGACTTAACTGATATGGCAAAAAAAAAAAAAAAAAAGAAAGAAAGAAAGAAAGAAAGAAAGAAAAAAGAAAAAGGACGAAGCATGCAACTCACTGACACACAAAGTGCTTATTCCAATTTTTTCTGGTTTTTTTTTTTTTTTTGGTCGAGTCTGACTTTTTGTGGTTTCACTTATTGCACTCAAACAAGTAAAAAAGAAATTGAAATGTGTATATTCAGTCTGTCACGGCATGGCCACTTCTTCGTCTTTGTTTTTTGTTTTTTGTTTTTGTGGATGTCCTGTACCGGTGTTGTGCATGAGGCGCAGCAGGTCTGACACCAGCTCGCCGTCCTCTGCCTCCTCTCTCCTCAGGAGGCCCAGTTTCCTCCTCATGTTGCCCAGGTAGAAGGCCTCATACGCGGGCATGAAGTCGTCGAGGACGGCCCCTGCCTCGGCCCCGTGGAGCTCCGAGCCCAGCGCCTCCGCCAGACGGGCCAGGTTCCAGCGGCACACAGACGGCTGGGCTCGGTACGAGTAGCGCCCCCTTCTGTCCGAGGCGTTGCAAACGAAGTCTGGATCAAATCTGACAAACAGAGGCGAGTGTGTTCAGTGCTGTGCTGGGTAATCCATTACACAAACATCAACATGATCAGTATGAGATTAAAAATGTGGATTTTGTCTATCATAAAAATGTAAAATAACTTAATTATAGTGTTTTCCTGGCAGTAAAGACTTCATTACAGCAGTGTGATACAATTTTATTTATGAACTTTTTAGTCCTTCCTAGTTGAGTAAAATATTTTTTTCTCCTCATCCACATATTACTAAGTTCTGCTTATACATTACTTAATATTAATAATCATTCCAAATCTTCTTGTGTAAATATTTTATGAAAACACAAAAACTCACCTTTAAAAAATCCTCACATTATCAACAGAGGTATCAGTCTAAAATAAAGTGATGTTTAAAATTTTTTTTTTTTTGATATCCACCAGCCCTTCAGAGGCAAGGAATCTCTTACTCTGAATGTTCTTATGCAGGGAACCTTTTTTTTAAGCCAAAGTTAATTAAACGGCAAACTTGAATTAGGAAGAAATAACTGTGGTCAAAATATAGATAATAATAATATTGGCAATGACTTCACCGGTGAATTTTTCCCAGGAAAGACCTATTAAATATGATTTTCTGACAATAGTAAACGTGATAGCTTTAATGAACTATACAGAAGGTGAATCAGTATTGCATTATATTGGGCAGTGATAGAGAGAATCAGTGTATTAAAGTGATGAGAAAAGCCACCAGCCCACCTGTCCATGAAGCCAAAGGGGCCGTAGTCCAAAGTCAGACCCAGGATGCTCATGTTGTCCGTGTTTAAGACACCGTGACAAAACCCGACACTTTGCCACTGGGCCACCAGCTTGGCCGTTCGCATCGCCACCTGCAAACATGACAGTTAGTGGCATTTCACAATAAAGTAGGCCTACATAAGATTTTGAGCTGTTAACAGGGAATAAACGAGGAACGATTGAGTAACTGACTGCTAATGAACCGTGAGTCACCCAGACTGAGACCAGATGTTGGACACCACTTTCACCTCTGGACGTCCAGTGGTTCAGTTCCTATGGGTAGCATTTCGTGTTAGCTTAGCATAAAGACTTGAAATCTATGGGAGTCGTTAGCCTGGCTCTGTCAAAGTGAAAAAATAAACCTTACAGCAACTCTGAAGCTGACTTATTAATGCAATCTATGATATGTAAATGAAATACAAGTCTTTGAAAACAACAACAACAAAAAAGAAAGTTGTTTTAGAAGAAGTTATACCATGATGGATCTTCCTCTACCTTCAGACGAAAGGATAAAAGAGTTTAGCGGTTACACTTCCACTGTCTAACTTCTCCTGAAACAACTAGTATTTTCCATGACATGTATTTCAAATCCACATGATCCACTGTGTAAATAAAATGGTTTCAGAGCTGCTGTAAGGTTTATTTTTTCACTCTGACGGAGCCAGGCTAACGACTCCCATAGACTTCAAGTCTTTATGCTAAGCTAACAGGAAATGCTACCCATAGGAACTGAACCACTGGATGCACAGAGGTGAAAATGGTGTCCAACATCTGGTCTCAGTCTGGAGAAGTCAGAAAATGGGGATTTTGCCCAAAACATTGTAGTATTCCTTTAATGGGCAGTAACTCCTTATCAAATTTCATAGAGTTGCTCATGATTAGTTAATTAAGATACAAGTGAGGAACGAATAAACAACCTGATAATTGATAATTGGTGAATCCTTAGGAAGTGCAATGCAATATCTACACAATGTTGTAAAAGTCAGGCTCAAAATGAACGAAGCAACAACTTAAACACCCACACAAATAAATAAATAAATAAATATCTCCCTACAGCAGATATTTATGCTCATGTATGACCTTACACTGCAAACTGTAGTTGTGTAACTCACTGTGTAAAAAAAAAAAAAAAAAAAAAAAAAAAAAATCCCACAAATGTATGTCTCACTTCTCTAAAAAAAGCTGTGTTCCTCTCTTTGCGGTTGCTGTGCCGTCGCTGTATTGAAGGGTAGAAACTCTCGATCACGTAGTCCAGCAGCTGGGCGCGGACGTCGTGGCGTCCTGCGCTGGGACCCTGCAGGCCCGAGAACTCGTCCCGGCCCAGGAAGATCTCAAAAGATCCAAACCTGCAACGAGGAAGCAGATCCTTTCATCGTCTCATCATCATTTCTGAACACCAAAAAAACTGAGCTCAGTGCAAAATTACAGCAACAAACTTAATATTATTCAAGAGATATCTTATTTACTGATTGTAAAAATGGTGTGTAAAATATTAGCTCCTGTTTTTTAATAACTTCATCCTGATTTTTTTTGACACAGTGCTGCTTTCTTGTAGGCCTATTTATTGTATTCTCTCTACGTCTTATTCATCTAGTTATTTGTTATTTTCTTACATATTTTATTGTATTTTACTGTTTCTTTTATGTGTGGAGCATGTTAAGTTGCATATCTCATTTGTATGAGATATGCTGTAGAAATAAACTGAACTGAATTAAATTGAATTGAATTGAATTGAATTAATTGAATTGAATTGAATTGAAGTGAGTTGAGTTGAACTGAAGTGAACTGAGACTATATGTGGTAGACTAAATATTCCTTTTCACATTCAGAGCAACTTAATGAAAACCTCCTATGAGCACACACAGCTTTTATTTTTTTTTTTCTTTCTTCATCTCAGTTTTCCACATTCCCTCATAACGTTTCCTTTCTGCCAAACAGGAAATCTTTGCATGCCAACAAACTGCAGGAGCACCGATCAGCTCCTCCACCTGATGAAGGACGGGGCGACCCGCAGCACCGTGGAGCAGCGTTCACGGACACGCCGGCCGTTGTTGAGCGGGTCTCTGGTGACGTAGAGGTCGGAGGTCACGAGGGCGGCGGCGCGGGTGCTGGGGATCCCCAGGGCGGCCATGGCCTCGCTGCACAGGAACTCTCTGATGCTGGAGCGAAGCACCTTCCTCCCATCGCCGTCTCTGAGGGAAACACAGTCTGATTATCACAGTTGGGGAACGAGCAACTCTCCCGGTGCACAGTAGCCTACGGGAGATTTGGACAGCTTCAACAGAGCAAAAAAATATATTTGAGTCATTATGTAAGGTCACAAAGAAGGTTATTATGAACAACTGGACACACTCAGAAAGAGTGAATCACTGAAGCTGTAGAGACGATCAAACTGGAAATGGTAGCTTTTAGCTTACAGGATAATAACTTGGAAACCGCTGAAACATGGGCACCATGAGTTTAAAGATTTTTAATGTCACTGTGAAGAAGAAAATGGAAATTCTTCTCTTTTTTTGGACTGGTATTGTTTGAGGGAAGCTCTTCAATAGTGTTTGTAGTTTGGTTTAGGAAGCGGTTTTTGTCTCTTTGTCTGTGTTTGTATGTGAATGTCTAAATTGTAGGCTATTACTGCACTTCTGTTGGTATTCTGTGGAATAAAAAGAAAAGAACAGCAACATTGTTTTGACAAGCCAAAACGATGATTTCACTGTCAATAAAATCTTGAACGTTGTGAATCGTGAAAGTTCCCAGGTAATAATGTGCACTGGGTTTTTTGTGCACGGTTGTTTGGTGTTAGCCTGGAGCTTCCTTCACCTCTCTCATGACAGTTAAATGTTACGGCATTGTATTGACCGTGGTCGAGTTTATTTAGAGCCCTTTATCACTATAACAGCAGCTGCACAGAAATCACTGTGGTAGGGCAAAAAACAGGGTGAATTGCTATGTTTGCAATGTAGAAATACTACGAAAAAATATGCACAGGAAAAGTAGCGACCCTGTTGTAAGAGTGACTGCATGAGGGAAACTTGCATCTGGGAATGTACTTTGTTTGTTTGTTTTTCCAAGGATGTCAAAGTCATTTGAGTGGTCATATTGTCTTATTGATTTACGTTAGGGTTCAGGTTAGGGGTAGTTATGAATTGGCTGTGGTTAAGATTAGGAAAAGGCTATGTAAGTCAATTAGTTCATGACTTTGCCATCCTGGGGAAAAATATGCCATGCACCTGTATGTGTTGAGGCTGAAACTGATATCCAACCTCTTCTGACATAACAGCTGATAAACCAAAATCTATTCATGTTTGTAAGGATGATATTTGCTGCATTAGAGTTTTACTCTTTCCCTAATATGACCGTTGTATTGAGTAACTGCTGGAAAAAGTCAGAAAAATGTCAATTCCACAATCAGGAAAACATTGGCAGTGAAAATAATATCAGACTGATCTGGATATTGTTTTTAAAGCCGATACAGTTTCTCTGTCTACAGACTCAGTACTGCAGTGGATCCCTGAGTGTAAGATTATCACCCCCCTTTAGGAACACCTCACCGCTGCACAGAAAGGTCTTTTTGGTCTTTGGGAGTGAGACAAGATGACAGTACAGTGTCTCATTTAGTTTTATTTCTGATTAGTTGCTCAGACATACAATCGTAACAAAAAAATAATAATAAATAATGCATTGAACTGATGTTTTTCATGGGGAAAAGAAGGGGTAAGCTGAGCAGGGACTCACTTCCCTCTGCAGATGTGTGGTGTTTCCAGTAAGACACACGCACACACACACACACATACTGTGTAGCAACAGGGATCAATTTGATTTGTGCCAGGCAGCTAATCTGTTAAGCAGCTCTGCTCGGGTTAATGCGTTCACGTGTTTGTGGTGAACTCCAGTCAGGAGGGACTTGCTGTGTCACTCTCTTAAACTGTCTCACATTTCTGCTTCTGCACTGAAAATAAGTTATTTCACCGTCTTATTTTTATGTTAATTTGTCCAGGACCCATAAAGGATTTCATTTGCGGAGAATGGTTGGCCAAAAGTGCTCTGAGATGTGCTGTCATCAAAAGAAGCCAGAGAGTGAATGAATGAATGATTAATTCAATAAATAAATAAATTATTTAAAAAATGAATTATAACTCTGACTTTTTGTTGCTCTATGTGGACGTTATTTAGGCCTATAGAAAAAAATATAGTTTGGATAATAATTTTTTGTGTATGCTGCTTCTAGTTAAAACTTACTCATTTGCCCCTGTGAAATCTATTATATCCTGGCTTAATTTTGAAACATAACTCTAAGGATATCATGAAATCCTATATGAAATGCTTTTTTGCTCATACTTTTCTAATATTTGTTCTGGATCCTTGGCCTTTTGTTAAATTTTTTTTTATGAATAGTTTTTTAATCTCATGTCTTCCCATGTGTTTGTTGAGGGCTGAGTTTTTCTTGTTTGTTCTCTGGTGTTATTTATTTGTTTATTACCATCTCTCATGTTTTTCCTTAACCCCTTCAGACCCGCATTTTTTCTGTTGGCCAAAAAATTTGTTTTTTAACTGATTCTGACTCCTCTCCAACATAAAAACAAAGTGGAAAAAACACATTTTTGCTAACTCATGTTTTTAATAGTATTTTTTCATGTCCATTGCAATGGACATCAGACTTTGAAAAAATCCTGTAAATTAACCATATGATGTATGTTCAAAATTACTTAAAATATTATCACTTGTAACAGTTACAATTATGCTGACAGAAAATTTGTTTGGCCATCATGAACATAAATTTATATTTTTGATTGAAAATGGGCACTGACTCCTCCCTCTCTGCAGTCGCTCAGCCATGCTTGTCTTGTCCGATGTCTGTCCCTCTCTCAGAGCGCGCTCAAAGTCATAACATGATTATGTTTGGATAATCAGGATCCAACCAGTAACCAGCATTACTGACATCATTCAATTACCCAGTATTTATTGGTTTAGAGACAGAAATATGTCATGTCCATTCCAATGGACGCAGGGTCTGAAGGGGTTAAAGGAGGACTTTCTCTCAGTATTGGCCTGCAATGGTCAGGTTAAATGTCACCCACCTGGAGTAAGGTGTGACTCCCGCGCCTTTCACCTGAATTTCCCACCGGCCCTGGCCGCCGGGCCCCTCCACCTCCCCGAGGTAAAGCGCAGCTCCGTCCCCCAGCTGCCCGGCGAACAGGCCGAACTGGTGGCCGCTGTAGCAGTGCGCCGCGGGCTCGGAGCCCGGCAGCAGCCTGGAGCCGCTCAGGTAGTCCGGACCCAGCGGGGCGCTCAGCACCTCCCGGCCGCTCAGCCCCAGCAGGGCCAGAGCCGAAGCGGACACGGCCACAAAGGTCGGGCGGAGCAAAGGCTGCAGGGTCCGGATGCGGGAGAAACAGGCCCCGGGGACGGTGCGGGACCCCGCGGCCTCGGAGTCATCCACCGGGAGCCTCCTCAGCGCCGTGTTGTTGAAAGGAAGGCGCTCCAGAGGGAGAGACACGGAGCCGCTGCAGGGATCCATGGGGACCGGGACTGGACTGACCGAGGGGCGGGGTGGCAAACACTGTGAAGGAGCATTAGTGCCTGCCTATTTATTTATTTATTTATGTCTGGATAAAGACTCCCCACATTTTTGATTGTTTTTTTTTTTTTTTTTTTTTCCCCAGACATTAATTTCTGTCGGTTGGATTTGTCTGTTGTGATTGGTGTGAAATATTACAATATTAATATTGTATATTGTATCTATATAGTTATGTTCAAGTTCAGTTTATAGAGCCCTTACTCATAATTAGCCTATACAGTCTCTAAGGGCTTTACAAACAAATAAATAAATAAATAAATAAATAAAAAAAATAAAAAAAAACGGAATGAAATGAAATACTACAAATGGAAATGCAAATGGAACAAATCTTGGGAAGCACCACAGATAGAGGAAAGCCTCTTCCTGGTCGGCCAAAATGATCTGCCCATGTCTCATGTTTCCTCCTCAGAGGTATTTATTTTATTTTATTTTATTTTTCTTACAGAAAAAGAATGAATCTGTATCGAATGAATCTGTATCGATACGATCTTGCTCCAGCAAAATCGTATCGGTACATGAACGGCAAGAGTCGATGCAGCAGTTATGACAGGTTTTTAATGACAGAGTGGGTCAGTTTGTCCCATTTTGCTGCAATAGAAGTGACTGAAGTGAGAACAGAATAAAAGAATTAAAAACAAATGAAGTGTGACAGCTTTCAATTGTCGTTTAAAAATGTTCACAGAATCTCGGGTCGGAAATTCTGTAAGTTTAGCAGATAGTTAAAAAAAAAAAAAAAAAAAAAAGAAGGGCTGAGCAGAAAATTATTTCTAAAATTTAAACCGGGTATAAACTTGCACCGCCTAACATTTAGGGGGCGGCGCTAAACCACAAGACGATCTGCTCAAACCACCGAAGAAGACCTGCACAGGAAGTGACGTTTGTTGTTCTTCTGTTTTAAATACAGCAGAAGTTTGTTGTTGTTTTGGTCGATTTTTTTACCCCATTTTTTTTTTTTTTGCAGCGCCGGAGGACAAATGCATAAATGTAGGCGACAGCTGCAGCCTGTACATTGTCGGATGTTTACACCTTATCGTGCCCGTCTTCGTTTAGCGGAGGAGGATGACAGCTACAGGTAGACAGCTGCTGCTCTGCTCCACTCCACTAGCCTGCTAATGCTAATGCTAGGCGGCTAACGAAGCTAACAGGCTAACTATCCGAGGGAGGGAGAAGATGGAGTCAGAAGTTTTTTTTTATCCGTTTACTGACAAACCAAATATACTGACACTAAACGTCATGGCAGATTCAGTGAGAGCGTAAAGTCGGGGAAAGCTGGGTGGCATGAGTCCCTGTGTTAGCATAGTTAGCATAGTTAGCTTCTTCGCCTAGTATAACCCCACAGTTAGCGCCAACATGCCTGGACCAGCCACAGCAGCCAGAGGTTTCCCTGCTTTATTTATTGCTTTATGAGTTTGGTTAAAGCATGACAGGAGCTTCTCTGGGTTTGATTAAGGTTTCTTTCTTTATTTTCTTTTTTCTTTTTGGCTGTTGAACATTCATCCCAAAGTTTGTTAAAGGCTGCATTCACAACACACCACATGTTTCCACAACGTACACAAACTGCAAGATGGGAGTCAGGTGGCAGGGAGGTTTCCATTAGGGGCCTGGGCGATATGCTTATGTGATTCCATATTCATGATTTATTGTGATTTTTGTCTTTTTGAACTCTCTAGTTCAGGGGTCACCAATCATGTGCCATGGAGGGCCGAGAGGCTGCAGGTTTTCATTCCAACCAAGACCTCCACCAGGTGATTTCACTGATTAGCTCCTCCTTTCTGATACAAGGTGAGGTGATCAGTGAAGTCACCTGGTGGAGGTCTTGGTTGGAATGAAAACCTGCAGCCTCTAGGCCCTCCATGGCACGTGATTGGTGACCCCTGCTCTAGTTTGTGGATGTAAAGTTTGATGAGGCTGTGATTCTCCTCGAGGTCACTAGAGGTCATTTTCTACAGCGACGTCCAGTTTGACAAAAGTCTCTGCCTGCAGTGAAATGGCTGCTATGGGGGCCAACATCATCACACAGGAATCAAATGTGGCTCATTGAATCCATCAGAGTCTCAGCTTTCCAGTCAAAGCCAACTGATGCAGCTCCAAGACTGTTTAGGCCCCAGTCTGCACACACACACTATTTTACAACAGGCCACAAGAACACATGTGGACTGCAGGCTTTGTGGCCCCAAACTGCATGGGATTAGCATGAAGGGGAGAGCCGTGGCTGCCCAGAGAACCCATTTTCATTCACACATCTGGAGGTCAGAGGTCAAGGGACTCTTCCTTTCAGAATGCCAGTTTTTCCCTCGCCAAACTTTAGCCTAAATTTGGAGCAATATTTTGCACCCTTGCCGAAAACCTAGCATGACATGCATGGTGCCAACAGATTCAGTAATTAAACAAAAAAAAAAGAATTAAAAAGCATTGTTCTCCACCCTCAGTTTTAAGCGCTCCTCTGTTTTAGGTTCCCGTCTTCCTCTCCCCTCGCTGCGCCTCTTGGTGCCACCTCTGCAGCTGATGACAGCGTCCATGTGGCAGGTGGTGAAGCAGCAAGATGTCGATAACTACTGGAAGGTGGCCGACTTTGTCTCCTTGGTGACGGACATGGTCCCGGAGCTGCTGGCGCACAACCACGGCACTCAGCTCAATCTGGGATTAAGAGCCAGGGTGAGTGCCTTAATCTGAGAGGGAATCTGTAAACAACACAGTATATTAAAAATAGGAACACTTGAATCATCATGTACAATTTTTTTTTTTTTTTACCAGTAATCACAATCAAAACTGTGAATAGTTTTGTAACTTTGGAAGATTCGTGATGCAGTGTTTCATTTAATTTATTTTCCCGCTCCAGTATATCGTCGAGTTGTGCCGTAGTGAGCTGGTGGAGCCTGACTTTGTCTTATCTCACCTGGACAAGATTAAACCACCGAGCGACACGCTGGAAGATGTAAGAAATCTAGCAAAATCTTGTACGCACCAGCAGATGTTACATCATGCATACAGGAGGGCTTCACAATGTGGACAAAATTATATACCTTGATATTTATGCCAAATATCTCTAGTGATATAAAGTACGATTAGACTGTGGGTTCACACTTTTAACTGTAGGATCAGTGAAAATGCATCATTCTTCTAAAAACAGCATATTAATACCAAATGGATGCAGAAACTTCACAAGGTATTTTATTGATTAGAACAGACTGATCAGTGTCTTAGGCCAACCTTCACCCTAAATGTGATAAAGTCATAATCATTTCCTTTTGAGATATTAATATCACACATTTTCATATCTATACAATGATGTGTCTTTCAGCCCTAATATCCAGTATGTTGTTTTTGCCCGTATTGCAGATAAATGAGCTACAAGTGGAGGCTCATTTCCTTGAGCTGATCCAGACGCTGCTCAAAGACCCCGAAGAGAGAGAAAACTTTTTTTTGGTGAGTGCATGGATTTTTCTGCAGAGCGCAAATAAATACCACTCATGTCTTGTAGTTACATGAGTATTTTCACCGGTAATGTTTATGGCGCATATTTATAATGCGGTTGGATTTTGTGCAGATCCTCATATTCAGTCGGCGCTGTCGTGGTAGAAATGACTTTCCAGCATGAATTTGCTTAAAAGATGTGAAAACTAGAGAGTGAAGGATGGCATACATGTTTGCATCTCTCATTTTCTAAGTCCTAGATGTGACGACATCTGTATCCATGCTTCTCTCTGTGCACGTTCACTCTTCTCTAGATCTAAATTGGTACTTCACACTAAATTTACTGCTCCAGAATGTCTCTTTTCGTGATTCTTGATCTTGTATTTATGTAACTCCCTTGCAGAGTTTTTCTCACCGTTTGTTTTTGTCTTCCAAGGAGGTCTTCCCTGTCGAGTACGGGCCACAGTATGACAGTGACTTGCAGACTCTGTTTTGGGAATTTGTCTGTCGCCTCGCTCAACTGCTGCCGGTTCCTGATCTCGAGCAGGTGAGTGACGTCGTTACTTCATTTAGACAAACTTTCAGAGAGCGCCTCGGTGGGTATCGCACTACTTCATGTCGTAGCTCCTTTGTTGTCTGAGTTAGAATTGAATTTAAAAGAACATGCAGGCATGTAAAGTGGGGATCTGCAAGATTTTTTTTTTCTCTCCATCTTTGTTGCAAAGCAGCTGTGACGTCTTTCTCTTTCACTTTTCTGTTGACAGAGATTGAGTTTCTGAAGTGGGTTCAGGTTGAACCACAATTGTGTTATAGCAAAATGGACACTTGCATGAAATTTTATGTATTATTAATGTTATTGCAAGAAAACAGGCATTTGTTGACCTATAATGTGTTTCGGTGAATGGGCATGCAATCTGAAAATCTGCTGCCTTGGGATCCTTTTTTGAAATTCATCTTTTTTTTTTTAGCATTGCCTTATTATATTATGAATCTCCCACAGACCGTGTCATGGCTTGGAGCTGCTTGTTCACTCTTGGAGGATTGTGTGCTTTCAGTCAGTGAACCCACAAACCTGAGGAACTTGCTTCAGCACCACAAACACCTGGGGCATTTGGAGCAACACGGTGCGTTGCATGCACCGATCACTGTTTCACTGTTAGTGCTGGAAGTCTGTGACAACTCTTGATGTCTTTGATTGTCTCTTTTTTACATGTAGTTCCCCCTTCTGCTATGGGCGAAGGCATCCTTTCTTCCCTGTCTGCGGTTCCCCCCAGTAGGAGGGCAAAAACCACAGAGGAAACCAACGCAGACAGCCAATCAGATCCACTGCAAGGCCTCGGAGATGACCTGCACACTGTATCATTCGTGGACGACGTAGCGGTGGAAATCATCACGGTGACGGATTACGCAGAGGTTGAACTGGGCACAAGTGCGAACATGGAGGTGGTGATGGGAGAAAGCTGCTTTGAAGGGACGGACGTCAGCGTTGTGGCTGAAGAGCAGATGGTAATCATTCCTGAAGAGGCTGTAGAGGAAATGAGGGCTGAAGCAGGCGATGAAGTGACTCTAGAACAGACCGAGAGCGGTCTGACAAACCTAATAGACGCAGAAGGAACTGAGGAAGACTCGGCAGCATCCCAACACAAAGCCTCCTCCGGACCTCACGTCTGCTTCGCCTGCAAGAAGAGATTTAAGTTTGCGTCTTCGCTGATCGCCCACAGGGTCATCCACACCGGCGAGCGCCCGCACCGCTGCGGCGAGTGTGGCCGCTGCTTCTCTTTCAGACAGTCCCTGGACAGGCACAGACACACGCACAAGACCGCGAAAAAATTCGACTGCAGCATCTGTGGCGAAACCTTCCAGTCTCTGTCCGCCCGAACGGAGCACAAACAAAAGCACATGGAGGACGGCGCGTACACCTGCCTGCGGTGCAACAAGAGGTTCAACTGGGAGCTGGCGCTTGTGAGACACATGAAGACCCACACAGATGATGACGCCTCAAAACCTGCGACCAGCGCCAAGGCTGAGCAGGTGGTCGTCACGAGTGAAGAAGAAGTCAGAGAGGCGGAGGTTCCTAAATTGGACAGCAAAATGAAAGTGGGGGATGGAGAAAACGGCAACTCAGAGGAAGCAGAGGGTCAGAATGGAGACCAGCCCACCTCTGAGCCCGGAGCCGAGGTCCCGGAACCTGCAGTCGAGATGGTTCCTTCGGTTAAGGTTCGCACCAGCGGGCGCAAACGCAAACCCACCATGAAGATCCAGGTGATAAATTTGCAAAAGCGCATTGGGAAATTTTCAGCTGCCACAACGAGGCCGGCGGCCATGGTGAAGCCTACAGCTGTGAAGCCGCTGCCTTTCAACAGGTAAAAACACCTGTCAGAGTTGACTGTGATTTCATGTCATTATTGTGTAACCACTGATTTCATTCTTAGAAGAAACGTGCGCATCCAACGTGGTGCTGGTGCAGGATGAAATAAATATTAACTAATCAGATGTAAAATATCCACCCAACAGCATGCTGCTGCTACCAACTGAGGTTAAAACATATGTGCTATTCACAATAAATGTTTTGGAGCAGCATGCTGTCATGTGGATATTCAACATCAGGGATACTCAAAGTCCGGCTTGTGGGCCACTTCCGGCCCGTGAACCAATTTTGACTGGCCCCCCAAGCAATCAATCAAAAAAAAAAATAAATAAATAAAAAATAAAAATACAAAAATAAAATACAAAATAATAATAGAAAAAAAAAAATGTATTTTTTTTAATTGTAATAATGATATTATCTTATCATTAATTCTAATTATTTAATGAATTAATTATTTTAGCGATTCATGTACATTTGTTGTTCATGTAAAAAGTTGTTTGTGTTGAATGTGCAAATTGCACTTACAGAATTATTCAATTCAATATTGAGGAAAAATGTGGCAAATTCATTTGATTACAAACGGTGTCGTGGACATAATAGAAATGAAAAGCCGAGCCATAAAAGACCATCATTGCACTTACCTTTTGATACGTTTGGTGAAAATAAAACAAATGAAAGAGAGAAGTAATCAAGTATCATTAATGTTGTCATTTTATCAACTGGCCCCTGGGCCCTTGCCATTTTCCTAAAGTGGCCCCCAGGTTCAGGTATTTGGAATCCCTGTTCTACATTTATCAGTTGATTGAATTCACATCAAGATTTTTTGTCTCACCACCACCAGCTCAAAATCACCTTATTGTCACCATATGATTCTAATGTAAGATGTTGAACTCCAATATTGAATTATCACCCAGCATTATGTATGTCCTGGTGACATGAGGCAGCAGACATGCTAATTGTTAATTTGATCTCATTTAATTTGATTCAATTTTCTCTCTAACAGTGCAGAACACTCGTACGGGTCACCCGTGGTCTCAGCAAAGCAAGGTGATGAAGGTCAGTTTGCTGGATAAATACCTCATTAACTTATACAAGATGACTGTTTTCAACATTTAATGCTGATGTAGACTCTGGACGCTCTGAGGCCCTTACAGGATCACTTTTAGTAGAGTGTTGCAGTTTAACTGTGGCTTTTGTTTTGTAATGTTATATCTTAATACGTTGACGCATCAATTGAATTTTTTTTGGCGGATTGAACAACATGATCAGATAATGAATTTTCTGATGTATGTATTTTTTTATCTGTGAGGGAAACTTTGCTCAAGTGGCACCACAGCTCAGTGAACTTTTAGTAAAAACTGGCATTATTGTTGTACCTGTCAGCAGTAATCAAACCAAATGCTTGTCTGTATTCCTGATTTTATATATTTAATTAGGCTACAGTTTTTGTGTCATAGTTGATTAGCGACTTTTGACAGCTACCCAGTCAAAATGAGCATTTTTTTAAATTTAATTTTCAGTTATTAAATATTATTTTATTTTAAATAAGAAGGTGGAAATCCACTCTAAAGAAGGAGAAAAGATTTGATTAATGATAATGATTGATTCATGTTCTGAAAATGCAATGCAAACTTATTTTAATATGACTTCTAACCACCACTTCATATCCTGCATAAGATATATTTTATTTTGTCTCATCAATTTATGGATTTTCTAGTATTTTCCACCATGAGGCTGCTGTTGTCAGCTAAGTTCTGAGATCATCTTGTCCTCTTGTGTCTTGGCGTTTCGTATTGTTTTTAAAAAATGTTCTCTTATTTTATCTCATCTTTAAAACATAAATCACTTCTCCAGAGTTTTTTCCCTGCCAACAAACTAAAACCCACGGTGTCGTTTCCTCTGAAGGTTCTGTGGCAGATGGGTCATCGCCTACTTTCTCCTGTCCCAAGTGCTCCTTCAGTCACGTGGATGAGGTGCAGGTCCAGCAGCACATCGAAAAGGTTCACTCTGACGAGGCTGAGGACGACAAGTTGTGCCTCCAGCCCGCTGCAGACGAGGACGGACGCTTCGGCTGTCCGGACTGTGAAAAGACCTTCAAGTTCCAGTCTTTACTGAAAGCCCACCGGCGGATCCACACGGGCGAGCAGCCGTACCTCTGCGCTCAGTGCGGCCGCCGCTTCTCCTTCAAGCAGTCGCTGGAGAGGCACAAGCAGACGCACAAGGACGGCCGCAAGTACGAGTGCCTGATCTGCGGGGAGCTCTTCAAGTCCCTCGCCACCCACAGGGAACACAAGAGCACCCACATGGAGAACGGCGAGTACCTGTGCTCCCGGTGCGGACGGGCCTTTGCGTGGAAGTCCGCGCTGGTGCGGCACCTCAAGACGCACGGGGAGGACGCCGACAAGATGGAGCGTCCGTACAAATGTCCGCACTGCGACCTGGGCTTCAGCTGCGCCAGCTACCTCAACAGACACCTGCAGACCCACCAGGAGGAGAGACTGCACACCTGCAGCTGCGGGAAGACCTTCGCCTACAAGGCCGCGCTCACAGCACACCAACGCATCCACCAGAAGGAGCGGCCGCACCAGTGCGCGCAGTGCGGCAAGGGCTTCCTGTACAAGGGCGGCCTGCTGAGCCACATGAAGATCCACTCGTCAGAGATGCCCTTCATGTGCTCCTTCTGCGGAAAGAGCTTCAAAAGGGAGCGCAACATGAAGAAGCACGAGCGCTGCCACACCAGGGAGAACGTGTTCAGCTGCTCCCAGTGCGACAAGAGCTTCGTCTACAAGGCCACTCTGATCAGACACGAGCTGACGCACTCGGGCGAGAGGCCCTTCCTCTGCTCCGACTGCGGGAAGGGCTTCTTCTCCCACGCCGAGCTCCTCAAGCACGAGCGTTTCCACACGGGACACAAGCCCTTCCAGTGCCCCCACTGCGAGAAGAAGTTCACGCAGTCCTGCTACCTGACCATTCACCTGCGCTACCACACCGGCGTGCGGCCGTACTCCTGCGGCGAGTGCGACAAGAGCTTCCTGAGCGCCAACCGTCTGAAGAGACACCAGCGAACGCACACGGGCGAGAAACCGTACCTCTGTGTCGAGTGCGGGAAGGGATTCAAGCAGTCGTACCACCTCAAAGTGCACCAACGGACACACAGCGTCAAGTTTACATAGACGAAGCAAAGCCGCAGCTTAGTTACGTGGTGGTTATTAGATTAAAAATTTTAAAGCACCAGATTACAGATGATAGAAACACTGTGGTAAGATCAGATTTTGGTGTCTTGTTTAAGAATTACTCCTTAAAGTTGAACTCCAATTAGGACAATACCAGTGATTCTGCATGTTTAGCATAATATATACAAATGTAGGGGAAAAAAATCATGTTTCTGCTGATCTTTTCTCAAAAGCAGTCCAATTTTACAACTCCAATACCATCTGGCGAAAAATAGTCCCCCTTGAAACGTTGAATCATGAATCATTGCTAATGTGGTGTATGAATGCTGACGAGTGTGTTGGAAAAAGCAAAACATTAAAAGGCGGATGTTTTCTACATGGATGGATTTCGATTCAATTTTTAGTACCACCAAATGTGGCTAAATTATAGTGAAAGGGCCAAACATTCAAAATCACTTGTAAGGTCCTTTCAGCACCGTGTATCTACTGCTAACCTGCACATCTAGTGTTGAAACTATCCCGTCTAGCAGGAACCGTTTCATGGAGGGAATGGGCATCGTCTTTCTCTGTTGTGCTGCAATTAAAGCGTACAGGAACAAATGCTTTTTTTTTTTTTTTTTTTTCCCCCAAAACACATTGTGATCAAACTCGGTGTTGCCTTTCAAAAAGCTAAGACCAACCTCAAACCCCTCAAAGAGTGACAAGGGAACAGGCAGTATACAAATCCAGTCTTTATTGAGACGTGTGGGCATGTTTTACAACAGAAAATATATAACTGGTTGAGGAAAAAAAAAACAAAAACAAACAAAAAAGGCATAAAATGATACAAAATACTGTTTTCTTTATCCACTCTGACCTGGTGCTTACTGTGGCAGGAGTTAATGGGTTACAGTTTCCATTGAGAGCTTTGACGTGAGAGAACCGGTCTCAAGTCGAAATGAAAATCAGCTTAGACGTCTTTGAGAGTGTAGTGTTACATCTGGTTTACAATACAGCCATCGGGAAATTTGGGTGAAGATAAAGTATGATACAGTCGTGTTGCTACCTGTTGTTGTTGTTATTATTATTCCTGAATCTACCGGAACGATGAACTTTTTGGAGGGGCGGGATTCACCCGGAGAAACTTCAGCAAACGTGAGGAACGGATGCGTCGCCGCTGGGAAGCGCACATCGGCATACAGAGTAGTTTCAGTGAGTCAGGAAATGACAGTGTCAAGAACCGAGGGAAGACAGTGCCGCAGAACCACGTGCATGCAGGTTTAAAAAAAAAAAATCCAAACCAAACATGACAACTGATTTTACTGGTAATTTCATCGCCACTGGTTGAAGGTTAAATCAGTGAAATCAGCTGCTGTGGGGTTTGCATTTTAATGAAAAGCTGCTTAACGCGTGGCCCTCGATGGTCAGATGACAGGGACGGGACGATACGTCAAAATTCAGCGAATCACAACGCAAAAAAAATAACAGTCAGTGTTCCTGCAGGTCGTGGAATACATGTTTCCGGTTACAGCGAATTGGGGAATTTTGTGAATTCTTGGGAGAAGTCACGGCAAAACAGAAATATAAGCGTTAACAATAAAAACGCTGCATCGCAAGTCTGTTTAAAGTTTGGTCGAGGACCAGAAGAGAAACTTGTGTTCATACAGGTCATGGAAATTAAACATCTTAGACACGGAGAGGTCAGGGAATTTTCCACGCGATGGAGGAGGAACGCATTGAGGCACGGCATGAGCTACACTTTGATCTGCTTCAATCTAAAATGAGACGGTTCGCCCGTGGAAATTTAACAATATGGCATGGAATGATGATGTTTAAAAGTTGTTTAAATTTTAGCAAGCCAATCCAGTTGCAAGGTAAATTTAGGCCTTCAATTTAACCATAATTTGGCAGTTATTTTTGGTGTTGGGACTTTTATAATTGTATCTTATTATAGTTGTATCGAATCGTACGTTCAGACAAATATCGTCCCGTCCCTGTCGTGACCCCCTGCAGCAGACAGACTCGGGACGGTGACCTACACCGTGATGTGCAGAGTGATGGGGCAGTGGTCGCTTCCCATGGCCTTGTTGCGGATCTTGCTGTCGCACAGGCCCGGCACCAGCGCCGACGACAGCAGGAAGTAGTCGAGCCGCCAGCCCACGTTCTTGGCGCGCGCGTTCATCATGTAGGTCCAGAAGGTGTAGGCGTAGGCCTGCTCGGGGTAGAGCTCGCGGAAGCTGTCGGTGAACCCGGCCGCCAGCAGCTGGCTGAAGCCCTCGCGCTCGTCGGGCGTGAAGCCGGCGTTCTTCTTGTTGCCCTTGGGGTTCTTCAGGTCGATCTCCTCGTGCGCCACGTTCAGGTCGCCGCACAGCACCAGGGGCTTCTGCTTGTCCAGGCCGCTCAGGTACGCGCGGAAGTCCACGTCCCAGGTCTTGCGGTAATCGAGCCGCACGAGGCCGCGGCCGGCGTTGGGCACGTAGGCCGTCACCAGGAAGAAGGAGGGGAACTCGGCGGTGATGACGCGGCCCTCTTTGTCGTGCTCCTCCTTACCTGGAGGATCAGCGGAGGAGACTTCAGTACCAGTTTGAACACTTTTCAGCTTCAAACTGCATGCGCTTACTACAGCTTGGTCTCTGTTTTGGATGGCTGGATGAATATGTAGACATCATGATAGGAGACTATACATAATCTGGGTTTTTACATATTGTAATGTGATGTGGCATTAAGTCTTTATAGGCTGCATTACAGCAAAGGGAAGCAACTGAACTGTTTAAGCTGTTGTATGACTGTCTCTACCTGCTTGGTCTTTACTAATGATTATGAAAAATATGTGTAAATTTTGTGAACCATGAAGGCACCAGTAGCCATCAAGAAACAATATTGTGACAGTATCGATAGAAGTATTCAATCAAAATGAACTGGCTTGCCCAGCCCTACAGGCGATATGGAGAAAATAAAATACCACAATATGTTTGAGTGAATACCTCGATATCGATACTGCAAGGATATTGTGGGGGGTGAGTACTGGTGTTTTCACAGGTTGAGACAAATGAGAGAAAAACTAGAACAGTCTAGTAAGTTCAGAAAATTGCTTCCCTTAACTGTTATAAAGCCCTTTTAATTCATAGAAATAGAAATAGAAATAGCCTTTATTGTCATTGTACACGTATTGCACAACGAAATTTTGGGAGTTCCCACCATGTTGCATTAAAGACACACACAGGCTATGGGAAAAAATAAATAAATACATAAATACGTACTAAAAGAAGAACTAATGACAACACATATGCCATGTGACGATTAGAGATATACAAAATCCCAGATGATATCTTTTATTGCTGTATTTCCCAGCCCTGCTTTTCTGTTAGTTTTTGGCTTCTCTATGAAATTACTGATAGAAGATGGGTACTATGACTGGCAGCTGGGCCATATTGCCCCCGACACAGAACAATATTTTATCAAACTTTTGTTATTTTTGTACAATTTTCAAGTCCTGGAAATGAACTTAAAACTACTTTTTTTTTTCTTTTTTTTTTTTTTTGGATAGCTGCACATAAAACCATGAAAAAACGCAGAGTTAACTGTAAACCCCGCTGGCTGTGGGCTTGTCTGTCCACTCACCGATGCCGTAGGTCACTTTGACGGGCTCGGTCTTGCAGAGCATGGCCACGCCGCTGTAGCCCTCCTTGTCCTCGGAGCCGGACCAGTACTTGTGTGGATACTCGGCCATGGAGGTGATATCGGCGGGGAGAGCCTTCTCTGCGCATTTGGTCTCCTGCAGGCACAAAACGTCCGGAGCCTCCTCACGCACCCACTGGAGGGGAGAAACACAGGACGCACAACAAGTTATAGGTGTTAGGCTTCGACTGATAAATAGATGAATAAAACTTCCAAGTCCAATGTACAGTTTCATTAACTACGAGTGTTTGGCTACAAGGGACAAGACGACATTTGGAAGGAGTTACAACAGAAGAATGGAAAAATACTGACTTAACATTTTATAGGATTTTAGATTTTAGAATAACTCTCACGAACTGAAAGACGTAGCCGGGACAAAATGGCCCGGTATCCCTCATTTAACATCAACTGAAATAATCAAATAATAAAATTAACCTTGAAATAAAAGATGGTAGCATTATCATCTCTTACACACCAATCTTGTTGAACACTATGCTGCTGTTGAGAAATTAGGCATGCTGGAGGAAGAGGAGATTATGCTTTTTTTTCTTGTCATTTCTCCAACACAGCAGAATCTCTCATAGCTAGTAATAAAACTCTTTTACACCTCCTGAAAAGCATTGATTTATGCATTTTTCATAACTGACAGTAGGTGATATAGATTTATCTCAGCCAAAAACGATGTGTAAACACTCTTTTCTGTTGCTTTGGCTTGTGAGGTTCACGTCAACTCACATCCAGGCCGTTCTTTTTCACCCAGGCCCGCAGCCCGTCCACGTTCCAGGAGGTGATCTTCATGTTGGCGCTGCGTCCGTCTTTGCTGGTCAGTTTGTCGGGAGGGTCTTCGTACATGATCGGGGCCTCGGGCTCCTTGGCCTTCTTCCCTTTCTTTGCAGGGGCTGCGAGGTGAGATTAAAAAGTCACTGCGGCGAGTCAGACATGAGCCGGGTGGCTCTGAGTGTGTAAGAGCATCTACTAAATGACAAGCATTCAAAAAAAAAAAAAAAAAAAAAAAATCAAAGACACTTGACTCCTGAAAACAAAAACCAAGTCTTGGAAAATCAGGGCTTTTCCATTTTCAAGGGGTACAGGGTATATGCAGGAATCCTGAAGTTAATTTTAATACCTTTTTAAGACTTTTTCAAGACCTTCTCAATATTTTTTAATACCTCACCGCCACTTCAAGCTGTAACCATTTCCATCAGTGATATTTTTAACTTAATATTAATGTTTGTGATAAAGACTATAGACCACTATGATACAACAGAGCGTACTTTGTGCTTCTGAATTTCCACCCGCCCGCTCGCTCGCTCTGGCGCTCTCAGAGACAATTTACCAACGCACCCACAATAGCCTAGTTTTTTATGTACCTGTTCATCTTTGTTTTTTAATAAAAATGAATAAATTCACACCGTTTTACAATGTTTTTGGGACTCTTGGACAGCTAATTCAGAAAAAATACTTTCAAAATTTAAGACTTTATGAAGTTGTGATAATACTTTTTAATACTTTTTGGGGTCTTAATTTTCCCAAAACTGATTTATCCCCTTTTAATACTTTTCAAGACCCTGCAGATACCCTGGGGTAAGTGACTAAACTTCGCCTGAGACATGTCCTCTGCACTTTTTGTGTGTGAAAAGGACTTTAATATGCGAGAGGATATGCAAGTGTACATGATGAATTTATCTGCAATAGTGGTATTTAAATGCATAGAGGAGTGTGTGCTGTTTTACCAGTGCCGTTGTCGTTGTCGCCATCTGCGGCCGCCTCCTCTGCATTCTTGCCTCTCTTCATGCTTGAGCTGGCTCTGACAGCAAACACACCTCGCAGACACACAACACGCACACACAGCAACACGCGCACCGCTGGGAGAAAACACACACACACACAGAAAGAGAGAGAGAGAGACAGAGGAATTTAACTAATGAGAAACAGCATCAAACTGTCAAGTGCAACCTTACCACAACCAATCATTTTTATTTTTATTATTTATTTATTTTTACATACATGTTGTCAAGCGTGTGCCGCTGAGGCCCAGAAGTCTGCAGGTTTTATGTTGGGAAGCGAATTAACCTGCAGATTAATGAACCTTAACGGCACATATATAGCTGAGACTGACTGCTGTAACTAAAAGAAAGAAAGACAAAAAAAAAAAAAAAGCAGAAGAAACTTAAAAGCAGAAATACAACAAGACTGGCAGTTTCCTGCATATTTGGAAAAAAAAAGTAGACGCCACCACATGAGCCATGCAGTCCAAATGTGTTCTTGTGGTGTGTGTTTGTGTGTGTGTGTGTGCAGACTGGGGCCTAAACAGTCTTGGAGTTGCATCAATTGGCTTTAACTAGAAAGCTGAGACTTGTGGATTCAATGAGCCACATTTGATTCCTGTGTGATGAATCAAATGTTCGCCCCCATAGCAGCCATTTCACTGCAGCGACATCACTGCATAAAATGACCTGTAGTGACCTCTGGGAGAATCACAGCCTCGTGAGACTTGACAACAAACTAGAGGAGAATTAAAGAAAGGAAAACCCCCAACATCCTTGTTCATAGTGTTTATATTGCTTACTGCTATTTATCATGTGTATACTGTATATTTCTTCTAAATTTGCACACTGACCTACCTCTATGCACATTTTATACACCCATGCACACGGTTTTTTCTGTTTTTTTTTTTTTTTTTTATTGCACATTGCTTTTTGCACACTGGGTTGTACTTAGGTTATTCTGTTGTTAGGTTATTCTTATTCTGAGATCTTATTCTTTATTTCTATTTTTTTTATTTACTTAATCTGTAATCTGTGGATACTGCTGAAGAAAATGTGAATTTCCTGCGGGATGAATAAAGTATCTACCTACCTATGTCATGATATGGAATCGCAGTGCATATCATATCGGCACCAGAGTATCGTGATAAAGACTAATCTGTGAGATACGCATATCGTCCCTGCTCTACTTTTTTTTTTGTCCTCATCCGCATGAAACCTGGTTGAGTTTTGCTTTATTTTACGCCCTAAAGCTTAAAAAAAAAACTGTATTTAGCAAACAAAAACGTGAGGAAAAGAAGGAAACACACTCACTGCCAGCTAAAGGTGTTTTGTTTGGTTTGTTTTGTTACCTGCCACGGAGCGAAACGACATTCACGCAGAGCTTAGCGGAATCCAGAAACTACGGAAATAAGTCGTCATGTTGTTTTTTTGTTTTGGTTTGTTTTGTTTTTGTTTTTTTTCTGGCAGGACAGGCCCGGTGGCACACAGCTATGCTAACACTAGCCGCTAAATGTGACAAAGACACGGCCTGCACGCTGCCAATGAATGGAAATGAATTAGCAGCTTGGCTTAAAGAGCAGGTTTAGTTCATGCGAACGGAAAGAAAGAAAGATAAATAAACAAACGCCTTGTGCTGTTGACGGAAATGAGATGCAAATAATAATAATAATAATAAAAAAGAGGATCTTACTCGCACTTCCACAACAGGATGCAGGGCCAAGCAAGTGCTTCTTCACAGTCACTCCCCCCCTCTAACATACACACACACGCACACACACATACATACACACAAAAGCGTAGGAACTAGTAGAGCTCTTTGACCATGTGCTTGCAGTAGCGGCTGTCTCAACGTGTGCCTGATCAGAAAAACAACCCCACGGTGAATATTTTAAATCACATTTAATGCCTTTTTTTTATTATTATTTTAAACGCTTATTCTAGTTGTGTTAATGAATTTAAAATCACAAATACACCGAATTTAAGTGAATAGAGATGGATATTTATGTTTTTTTTTTGTAAGGCAGTGGTGACACCTGCCATTGTTTTGGGTCCTCCGGGCTGCACGGCAGAGTGGAGTTACCAAATTTAGCCGAAGTGAGTGAACGAAACTGCAAATTAAAGTTGTTTTTTGCTCGACTTGGGTTGATGTGAGCGACTGCAAGGCAGCGACGAGCGAGGTAGTTTGTTAAGCCGTGAATTATTTTCTTCTAAAAGGTTTGAAAACTGTAGTTTTAGGCGGACTGGCTGCTGTCTCTGTTAGCATCGCGGCTAACGAACTGCTAATGTTTTGGTTTTTACCAAAGTATTAAAGCCTGAGTTTGTGATGCTGACTGGGAAAGTTAGGGCTTTATTTCTCTGATGGTTTCGGCAAAAACATAACGTTAAAGTTCAGATTGAAATGTGCAGTTTTATGCTTGTTTTCCAAATAATAGCTAAAGGTCCATTAAACTTGGATATCCACCAGATTTATGGGAATAAATTATATTTTTCACGACATGAACTGTCAGTATATTTAACTGTTTAGTGTAATTTCCTTGTTAGGCTTATTTTTTAATTAACTAAGTTAGTTATATAGGTTTAAGAAAGTCACTCTTCCTCTGGGCTCCACTAACATTGATAAATAATTAACAGAGAGAATGATGATGTTTAATACGGAAAAAAACCTCCACATGAATTAATATATACGAATAACATATTGCAATAATATAATACATTGAAAAGGGAGTAAGGAATCGTCGCCTATAGATAAATAAATAGATGTACTTTATTGATACCTTTAGAAAAATTAAACACAACAACTAACAAAATAAATAAAGTTAGAAAAAAACAAACTTTTGCATACCCTATAGGAAAATAACCCTATAATAAAAACACTATAATAAAAATAGAATACTGTATACTAAAATACATCTATAGACCTTTCACCTTTGGACCTTTGCACTGACTCTGTGTCTAATGAAATACATCTGCAAATATCTATCGAATAAAATATGTATATATAAAATAGATGTATACTCATAATGTATAATTTTAAGTAAAGTTTCCTTGTGACCGTCTCTGATGCCCGGCACTGAGTGGCAGAGACTATCAGCCTTAACATTTTATATAATGTATATGATATATTTTTCATATGTATTTTCCGATATATTATCATTTATTTTTTTGTTGTGTAAGCTGCCATGACGGTGGTGATCGGCTTCGAGGGCAGCGCCAACAAGATCGGGATTGGGATTATCAGGGATGGAGAAGTCCTCTCCAACCCCAGGAGGACCTACATCACACCACCGGGCCAAGGCAGGCTACTCTAATTATTATTATCATTATTTTAAATCACAATAATAAATGATGTCGCTCTTTGTTTACCACACAAACAGGCGCTGACATCATCTCATCTTCCCGTCAGGCTTCCTGCCCAGTGAGACCGCCAGACACCACCGCGCCGTGATCCTGACCGTCCTGCAGGAGGCGCTGGAGCAGGCCGGCCTCAAGCCTGCGGACGTCGACTGCGTGGCGTACACCAAAGGTAACACCTGGACCTGCCGAGCGCACTTCACAATAAGAGTTCAGAGCACATGGGGCGACATGGGCAAAATTAAATATCGCAAGATTTTTGACCAAATACCTCGATATTTTCACGATATTATGGGGATGACTGTCAGTGCTTTCACCAAATATTTACCCAGTGAGATTTTCTGATAAATGCCAGCAGGAAATAGCAAATAATAAAACACCTAGAACAGTCCACATTTCTATATTTATATTATTATCTCGATATCACAATATCCAAAATCACTGATGAGATCTTGCCTCAAATTATGATATCGATGTGTCACCCAGCCCCACATCATAGGACTTTGTATTTATTTACACAGCAAGGCCCAGGTATGTTCTTTTGCATGTGCATTTTAGGCTGAACGGAATATTTTTATCGGGATATTAATGTCTCAAAAGGAAACGATATTGACAATAAAAAGTTTAGGGTTAGGGGTTAACCTAAGACAGTTATTCGGTCTGCTCTGATCAATAAAATACTTGGAAGTAACTGCATTTTCTTTTTATTGTTATTCTGTTTTTTGAAGATTACTTAATTTTCACTGTTGCTACACATAAAATTTCAAAGTCATATTGTATATTATAGCATTATTAAGATATCTGGCCTAAATATCGAGGTCCATATTGTGCAGCCCTCATGCTGTTCTGTCTTTATCTCAGTGCAGTTTTGAACACTGCCATTCTAAACTTTTTTTTTTTCCAATCTGCATTTATACTAATTAAATAAATAAATATCATGTAAAAGATGATCGGGGTTCAACCAACATGGAGATTTGAAAGCCTGTATCGAAATGTCTGCAACCGAAGCTGCCAGAATCTGATACTCAGTCTGTTTGAAGCCAATAAAAAAACAAGTAGGACACTTCACAACAGTCATCGTCATCATCATATGTATTTATTTTTTGATTTGTAGTAAGTCAGTTATTTTCTTTAAGACCCTTCTTGAAACATTCTTTTATCGGAGAGCCTTTCCTGATTTTTTACCTCAGATTTAATTTTCTTTGAATTTTCTTGTCTTCTTTCGGTTTTGATACTCCATATTGTTTGTTGAAACCCTTGCACTTTGCAACACTGATTTTGAAAAGTGCTGTATAAATAAATGTTGTTATTATTGCTGTATTTCTTATAATAAGCCATCGTGTTCTGCAGTTATTCTAAGGCAAGGCAAAGGAATAGTGGCATGAATCAGGACTCCATCATTACGTTATTCTACATTTCTAACTGCTGCTCTCTCTTTGTC
This sequence comes from Myripristis murdjan, assembly GCF_902150065.1. Taxonomy (NCBI): domain Eukaryota; kingdom Metazoa; phylum Chordata; class Actinopteri; order Holocentriformes; family Holocentridae; genus Myripristis; species Myripristis murdjan. The sequence continues at coordinate 22,623,226 of NC_044002.1, read as the reverse complement.
TTCCTCCTCCTCCTCCTCCTCCTCCTCCTCCTCAGGGCCTGGTATGGGGGCTCCCCTGGTGACGGTGGCTCTGGTGGCTCGGACGGTGGCTCAGCTGTGGGGGAAGCCGCTCCTCGGGGTGAACCACTGTATCGGACACATCGAGATGGGCCGGCTCATCACGCACGCCGACAACCCGACCGTGCTGTACGTCAGTGGAGGAAACACGCAGGTCTGTGTGGCCGAGCGCGGCCCTGAAACCAGCCTCGTACTGTTTTAGAGTGGAAACCTGCAACACACTGATGCACCGTGATGAAGCCTCGCAGAGCTGAAATGTGTTTTAAAATCATACTTAGCCATTCTTCTAATGTAGTTCAGGTCAGCAGCTCTGCCATAAATTCTACCTTCAAACAAAGTTTATAATGTTCAGTTTGTGTTGACATTGTGGAGAATGTGTCACTTTAATTCTATGTTTATTATTGAGGTTGTAGTTTGCAGAGGTCTGCTACTGGACTGCATTATACTGAGAGGGGTTTCCAATTTTTTGTCCCTCGTATTTATATACAATAAGGGGGGACAGAATAGTGGAAACAGCTGTCAGTAAAATGCAGTCCAGTCCAACAGCAGCACTAACTATGAGCTCAATGCCAAACATAGAAGTGAATGAACACCTCTAAAGAAAACCTGAGCATTACAGGCAGCAGGAAAGGAAACTTTATAGCACAACAGCTGGATTAGATTAGATTTGATTATAAAGTGGCCACTGGGTGTATTTTCCTGCAACAAACCCAAAGTATTAATTTTATAATGATATTAACGGAGAAAAGTAATAGAATTGTAGCATCATAGTGATCTTAGTGAAGCTGGAATCAGACAATGGTTGTGATTTTGACTTGATAAGTGAGTAAATCAACTAATCAGTCAATGAAATCATAAATGTTAACGTGTTGTCCATGAACTGATCCGCTCAGCATTGTTTGATTTTTTGCCTCTGAGCATTCAATTTTACGGTGTGGTAAAAACACAGGATATTTGTTTTTTGGGTGTTTTTGAACAATGGTCAAATTTAAAGACATCGAATACTGACTTTCTTGAAAAATAAATGTATCTGTATCTGGTATCAGCTTTCCAAAACCTCAGCATCTGCTGACTTGAAACATCATAATGATAATAAAGTTGCGACATATTACGTAGCCTCTCCATTGTTTCTCACTGTTTTTCCAGTCTCACCAACATTTTCTCCTCTTTTTCCGTGAAGGTGATTGCCTATTCGGAGCGGCGGTACAGAATATTCGGGGAAACCATCGACATCGCCGTCGGAAACTGCCTGGACAGATTTGCCAGAGTGATCAAGGTTTGTGCTGCGTTTCTCCTCGGTAGATCAGCTGTTTGACTCTCCTGTGATGGATTTCCTTTAGCGCTTACGTTTCCTCTCTCAGATCTCCAATGATCCCAGCCCGGGCTACAACATCGAGCAGATGGCCAAGAAGTGAGTAATTTTAAAACGTATTTATCCCACATTAGTACACCTCAGCTGGAGCGTATTTTGGGTTCTAGTGCCTGATTAAAAAAAGCTGCTGTGTGTGTTTTTGGTGAATTTCCTTCCTGTCCGTTTCAGGGGCAGCCAGTATGTGGAGCTGCCGTACACAGTCAAAGGCATGGACGTCTCGTTTTCGGGGATTTTGTCCTACATTGAGGCGAGTGGACTGCATGTTGGCTGCGTTCATAACGTCTACACTTGGATGATTATCTGATCCTTTGATGTTTTTTTTTTTTTTTTTGTCCGAGGTGCCTCATTGAAACCAGGGCTGCAGCTCAGGATCACTTTCATTGTTGGCAGATCTGTGTATTTATTTATTTTTTGGTTAACTGATTGATCATTTGGTGTCCAAAAGGTGTCGGAAGTAAAGTCAGCACAGCCCAAAGTGAGGTCTTTAAATTGCTGCCTAGACCAAAGTATTTTGGAGACAATCTTTGCACCTTAGTGATTTTAGTGAAGCCGGATTCAGTTGATGTTTAAAGACCCGCTCCACTTAAATTTGTGTTTTTTTTCTGTTTTTAATGTCTTTTGCCAGAAAATCCGCTGTTATAGTGATGTATTCTGTGTGCTCTGCTTATCATAGAGAATTGCTTTTTGCCTCATGGCGGTCAAAACACCATTTCCAGGTTGCATACCTTTTTATTTATTTATTTATTTTTAGGCTGGTATAGATAGGAACTAGCTGAGCAACATTCGTTCTCTGCAGCTTTTCCATAATGGTAGCCCTAACCAACTCTAACCTTAACCAATAGGTCACCCGAAATGTAAAAAAAATTGTTATGTCACAGACTAGTAACCAATTATAGCCTCAGCATCTCAATATTTGCATGTTTCAGATCTTGAATAAAGCTTACATTGTAATTTAACGTTATGAGTTGTTAAAAGTAGCTTTACATTGTTAGGTAATGCAGTGATAGATGAGTGAGGCCTCGTTCAGCCTGCAGGCAGATCAGGTTTGCTCCTCAGATCAGATCTTTACTTGTTATTAGCAAGTGATCAGATCGGATTTACGCGGTCCAGAAGTCACCGATGTATCTGCATGGGGTTGCTATGGTAACAACGTAGGCGTCAGTTCCTCCACGCCGGTTTGTCAACACAGAGGCAGGAAATGGAGAAATGGAGCTCCGTCGTCTCGCCAGAACGTCTCTGACGCATCAGACAAATTCAGCGACGGGGGAGGCTGAGATTAATTAACGTATCCATGGTAACAGCAGCCGCTATCATGCACTTCTGCCACCTTGAACTGATGTTTTTGAAATCCTGTCTGAGCGTCCAGACTGAGACGCATCTGTAGAAATCCGATTTGAATCGCATTCCAAACCTCCTCCAGATGTGCTTTGGATCTGATTTGCAAAAAAATTAAATTCCATGTGTTTTTTTTTTTTTTTTTTTTGGTTTTTTTTTTTGCTGTCCAGCTTTTCTAAAATCAATCTGGATATGACAAAAAACCAGATTTGGGCTGGCAGGCAGAACAAGGCCTGTGCTGTTCAAAGTGTTTCCTCCTTGCAGCACATCTGGGTGTTTATCTTTACACCAGGACCGCCGGCTTATCTAACATTAACAACACGCTGTCAGCTGACTGATAACCTGTTGTAGGGAGCGATGCATAAACACACAGCTGTTCTGCTATGTCCACTTGTAGGCGCCTCTCTACAGTTCACTCCCAGAGGCGGGGATTATTTGCATGTTCATAAACCTGCGTGTTAAATGAAAGCAAAGGTGTTGAGTTACATCTGAGCCATATTAAGACATGAAGGTGTTTTATTTTTAATGGGAAAAACATCTAAATATGTAATTTTGTCGGACAGAGATGAGTCTGTAAAGGGTTAATCAGTGTAAGGAGCGGGTCTTTAAATTTATTTGACGATTAACAATTAATTAAATCTAAATTGTAAGTGGTTAATTCACTGCCTTTTGACTGATTGTTGACACGGTGCGCTGCAGCTTGAAGAGGAAGGTTTCAGTGTTTTTTTGCTTTAGGCTGCAGCTCTGACACAGATTCACAGATTCATGATCCTGACGAGACTTTTCCTCTTGTTGGTTAGGAGGCGGCTCATAAGATGCTGGAGTCCGGGCAGTGCACAGCCGAGGACCTCTGCTTCTCCCTGCAGGTCGGTCACACTATTACTGTTGATCACTCTGCTTTTTATCTTTTTTTCCATTAATTGATTCATCGTTTCATCTATAAAATGTTAAAACGAATGAAAAATGCCTGTCATAAGTTCCCAGAGCCCAAAGTGATCTCTTCAGATTGCCTCTATTGTCTTACTAGCAGCCAAAAAGCAAGTAGTTATTTGCATTTGTGAAGCTATAACCAGCAAATGTTTTGCACTTTCATTAACTGATCACTCACCAATCATAATTAAAATCTACTAATTTTCTTTTGATCTAATATCAACACCGACAGAGTTCAAAGGCTCCCAGCTAAAAACAGGCATCCAAAACTTTGTCCAACATGTCCCTTGGATAGCGGACAGAAAGTAGTGTTGCACTGTGTCTCCTCCCTGCAGGAGACGCTGTTCTCCATGCTGGTGGAGATCACGGAGCGGGCCATGGCTCACTGCGGCTCCCAGGAGGTCCTCATCGTCGGCGGCGTCGGCTGTGAGTAAAAAAAACCTCGATCAGAGAAGCAGCTATTTGTGATGTAGCTGCATTTCTTGGCCCATTTTCTTGAATTGTGCAGAAAATCCTGTAGATTTTTTTTCTCAAATGTTAAATCTTTCACTATCTTTTAGGTGAGTTAAATTTATTTTAGTTTTTCTTCTGTATTTCTGTAGAGGACAGGCCAAACGCAGGCAGTGTGATGTCACATCCAGTTATTTCTAATGGAGCTGCAGTTTGATTAGCAGAAAATGTGAAAGCAAAGCCCAGAAAAGGACTCCTGATATCAAATACCTCCACTCATGGCTGTTGTATGTCTTCATGACTTCCTGAGCGAAACCTCTTTCACAAAGCCGTTTTAAGATCAAGTGAATATTGTCAAGGGTTTTTATCATTTCAATGATCCCGTAATTTTATACAGGAAATGTGCAAAATCACCACGGCTCGGTCTGTTGATGGCAATCATGAAAGCTTGATGGCGTTTGAGGCGTCCTCGTGTGGTTTAGTGTTCAGGTGATTTCCTCACAGGGAGTCTGACCTGTGGCTTTCTCTGCAGGTAATCTGCGTCTGCAGGAGATGATGGGCGTGATGTGCAAGGAGAGAGGAGCCAAGCTGTTCGCCACAGACGAACGGTAAAGTAATAACCTCACACCCACCTGGTCAGACTGACATGTTAAAGGTTTACGGCTTCCTATCGGCTGATGTTCGATAAGTTTTACTGCACAGAATGACGGTCGTATCTCTGCTGATCAGTGTCAGCTCAAGATTTGTTTTTGTTTTTGTCAGCACTAGCAGTTGTTATGGTTTTGTATTTTTATTTATTTCTTTATTTATTCACTTTTTGTTTTCAGTTTAGTTCAGTTTCAGTTCGTTTCCCGAGTGGGTTTGCTCGTTTGAGTTCAGTTTTTATTGTTTCAAAATATTGTGTAGTTTTACTTTGGGTTTTATTTGTTTCAGTATTAGTTTTAGTTTTTTTTTTTTATTATTATTATTCTAATGTGGGCGGTGTTTATCAGAATACATGTACACCCTCAGTCATGTCAATATGCCAACCTCAGTAAACATCAGCACCAACGTCGCCTCCTGCTGGTTGTGCCGACTAATTTCACCAAATTGACCAAAACGAAAACTAAAGACATTTTCCAGATATTTCTGTTTTACTTTAGTTAGTTTTGTAAACACACCTGATCCTGCTCTGCAGCCCATCCCGTCAAAATAAACCTGTTTATCCCCATAACTGACCTCCTATTGATGTACAGTGGTACATGATCCCAAAATGACCAAATACATAAAACCAAGGACGATGCTGTTTTATTGAGTCCTAATGAATAAAAACCCGAGAGAAACGCTTGTAAATCTTAAGCACGAAAATGATTGAATATGTAATTAGCCTATAAAATAGATCAGTGAAAAAATGAATAGATAGATACTAAATGAATGGTTAAAATGTTTTATATCTATACAAAGTATTGGCTGTAGAAAGTTAGAGAATGTCAGAAATCTGAGTCAGTCAAACTCTTGAAGACAGTAAACTAAATTTTCTTCCAGCTAACGATTTTTTTATTTTCTAAATCTGTTGAATTTCACAGATTCTGCATCGACAACGGAGCGATGATCGCACAGGCAGGCTGGGAGATGTTTCGCTCAGGTCACGTGACGGAGCTGCCGGACTCGTGGATCACACAGAGGTAAACACCAATGGGAGTCCCGGAAAAGTAGGAAATCAAAACATGAAACGTACAAGCATGTACAGAGGTAGTGGCTTGGTGTATCTCTGTGTAGTTTGTGTAGTGCAGAATAATCAGAAGAAGTAGCAGCACTGATCTTGTGCCTCTTTCATAAACTCCATTCAGACGCGTTGGAAAAATGACGAAACTTAAAAGAATCCTCTGCTTGAATCTTGCAAAAAGATGGGCACTCTGAAATAAATAAGCAGCTGCCTTCTTGCAGAATTCATTGTGCAGAGTTCTTTATTTTATGTCAGTGTGGTGCTACAAAAATGTCACTCAAAATAATAATGCCAGAGGAGACATTTAAACTGTGAATTAAAAGGTTACTATATATATAGTAACCTTGAATTAAAAGATTACTATATAACAGTGAATTAAAAGGTTACAATATATATAGTAACCTTTTAATTCACTGTTATATAACCTTTTAATTCAAGGTTACTATATATATAGTAACCTTTTAATTCACTGTTTAAATATCTGTTCTGACATTTATTCCTTATATTCCTTATTAGCGCATATCAAATCAGATGTGTGATATGCATGTGTAAACAGAATAATTCAAAGAGCTTGTAATTGACTTTTTTTCTTGTCTTTGTGTGTGTAATCAACTTGTGAATTTTTATAGTGATATCTGAAAGTAAAATGTTGAACCCCTTTCCCCTGTGTGTTAAAAATAGTGTTTTTTGGTATTATAGGGTCATAAATAGGTGATTTTCAAAACTTTCCACCAATGGGATTTCTTGGGACTTTTTCCCCTCACTCAGGACAAACTGAGGATCCAAAATCAGTTGAGTTTGCTTCTCTTGCAATTTGTCCTCTGGTTTTTTCATAAAATGACTGGACTATAACACGGAGGTGGCTCTCTTTTAACCCGGCTAGATCACCATGGTAACTTATGCTAAGCTAAGTTTAACCCGCCCGGCTATAAAAGCGGCGCTATCTCACCCAGGTGAAATCACAAAGTAATTTTTGTCCGGTGATTGGTGGCACATATGCACAATGCAGGTATACTATTAGTGGTGCACAGACTTCACGTTTGTTATAAATATTCCGTTGTATCACAGACTTTGTTATAGTAGGCTACTTTTTTTTTTTCAAAGGAAACCCCTTATATTATAACGGTGACTGTCACGGCATCCGAAGGTGCTGATTGGACGGGAGCAGCCCGTGGTGATTCAAACGCACTCCAAACGCCACTTATTCCCATTTAGAAATAAAGATTTAACAAAAAAAGGAGCAAACAAACATCAACAGAAATGGCTCCATAATTCTAGTTAAACTTCAAATGTAACGAACAATTAGCCTATCTTAAACTACTGACAAGGAGCTCTAAGCAGCGTAAATAGTGGTCAAAATTGTCATGTAACCATGGTAACCAACCGACACTGCTAGACTCACCCACACACCTTCAGTCACCTGACTTAATTAACCTCAGGCTTTACCTCCAGTTCCTAGGCAACACTCCCATAAGGCTACTGAAGTTACATATTTCTAAACTAAAATTCATAATACTGAATGAATATTGCAGTAATTATTTAAAATGGCTATAACAGTGACAGAATCCCCAACCTTTGTGCTTCCTTTGAAATTAATCGCCAGCTCTCCTCTCTCGCCTTATTTGCGGCCACAGTGTTGCTCTTAGCGTTAATTTTATTTTTTAAAAATTTTCATAGCTTTCCATGAGGACAAGCTGCTCCTCTTACGTGAAATATGCAGCACGTGAACGGTCCATTTTTCGCTGAAGTAGAAACACAAAGCCTGGCTATATATGTTGAGCCTCCTTCGTAGTACAGCCCCCTGGACAGCGGGTGTGTCGCTCCCAGCCAATCACAACACAGCACAGTGCCAGATTGACAGCATGACATCCAATAGGAAGCTACGAAAATCGCCCACAAACACTGTGGGAAAAAAAGAAATCTCTGACTTTGAATGTTGCGTTTACAAACCCCAAAGACAAATCCTACGCATTCTGCCTTGAATTAATAAAATGGAAAATTCCAGTTAAGAAACTAGTCCTGTTATGGGAATATTTTAACGAAACAAAACCAAAAAATATCTGACTGTAACACGCTTAAAACCAGCTAATAAGTAATAACAACAGAAATAGTGGAGTGATCCTCACAAAGATAATTAAAATGAGACAAAAATTAGTCAACTGAAATAATAAAAACTGGACAACAAGACAAAGACGAACTGAAACAATATTGTGTGTTTACAGAATGAACTAAAATAAAAATAAACACAGAACATATCTTTGGTCAAATTTGTGGTACGTCTGCATGTGGTGTTTGTATTATAGTGTCTCCTCTGGACGTCTTAAATTTTCCCTCAGGTACAGGACGGACGAGGTGGAGGTGACGTGGAGAGACTGAGCGACGTGCCGGCCGACGCCTCGCAGCAGGTCTGTCGCGACTGTCGCGGCCTTCAAGGAGAACCGCACGCTCAAAGTCTCCCCGCAGAACTAGACATTTTGTTAAAAACGCTGCGTGAGGCGAGCGAGAGATGGCTGGAGTTTGGGAGGAAAAAAAACTGCAGGCTGCAGACGAGGATCCCACAAAGCACAGTTAGAAAAAAAAAAAAAAAAAAACACCTGTGTGGAAAACACTGTGGTTATGGTCATTTGAAGCAAAATTTCATTGTTGGGATTGGAGACGGTTTCATTTTGTAACACGTTTTATTTTGGTAACTCGCCAGCTGAAGCTCCTTGACCTCAGCGTGAGGCGGGGTGGTGGTGGTGGTGGGAGAAACATATTTTCCATCTCAGGCTGATCTGACGACGGGGATTCATGTGTTTGTTGGGATGTTGATGCTCTTTTCTGCCCAGGCACCTGTGTTTAATTTAAGCTGAAAGTCTTGCCTAGTTAACGTTAAATATAAAAGGGAAACAGCTTCCATTATGTCTCTCACAGCCACCTTTAATGGTATGAAAAAAGTCAAAAATCCTTATCACTCTGCCCTCAGATGTTTAAATCTGATGTGTTCACATGGTATAATCCTGTGCTGTTACATTGATATGAGCGAAAAACTCCATGTCTGCCTTTGTTGTGTGCTTTTAAAGGAATATTTCAACATTTGGGCAAAGACAAGGTTTTTGATACCATTCTCACCTCTGTACGTCAAGTGGTTTGATTCCTATGGGTAGCAGTGCTTGTTAGCTTAGCATAAACACTTGAACTCTATGGGAGTCGTTAGCCTGGCTCCGTCAAAGTGAAGGAATAAACCTTACAGCAGCTCTGAAGTGGTCTGATGTACACAGTGGATCATGTGGATTTGAAATACACCTTGGAATAAAAAAAATAAAAAATCTAAGAGTTGTGTTCAAATGCACAACACACACTGTGTAAATAAGACCACTTCAGAGTTGCTGTGAGGTTTATTTTTTCACTTGGATGGAGCCAGGCTAACAACTCCCATAGACTTCCAGTCTTTATGCTAAGCTAACACAAAATGCTACGTGCAGAGGTGAAAACGGTATCAAACATCTTGTCTCAGTCTGGAGAAGCTGGAAAAAGGGGTATTACGCCCAAAACATCAGAGTATTCCTTTAAACCTGAAGTTGTGTGGCAGGTGATATTGTTAACACTTTGTGATACATGAATACATTTTTCATCTGTCGACCTTCAACATGCCAATAAATTTGAATTGCAAAACGTCAAATAAACAGACCAGTGCGCATCAAGTTTATTCATTTTTATTAAGCAATACTGTTCACTTACATTCTTCCTCCAGTGTAATTTTTTTTTATTTGATATATTTCACTTTCCAAAAGAAAAAAAAAAAAATCAACATAATGAACATGTGAGATCCCTTATGGATTCATGAATAATATTCACCCGATCAGGGAACGATGAGAAAAACAAAACGATATGACAGCATTAAGATGACGGGGGGGGTAAAGGGTGAACTCTACTGTGCTGCTGACCGCACCCTTCTGTAAACTGAAGACGACGTTACAGAGTCCTCTGTGTACAATAACGGTGAAATAGAAGCAGGTACAAGACATTCTTCTGGTTTATACTTAAAAAGAAAAAAAAAAAAAATCACTCCGCAGAGGGTTGATCGCACACAAGGATTGGTCACAACAACGGATTTTTTTACAAAGTGCTTGATTGACCACTCGCTTTACAGAGGACAGAAGAGGGGGGGGAGGAGGTGGCTAAAACTGCAGCTTCAAGGGAGAGAAAAAATTAAATGACAGCTCCTTAAAGATTGTTGTTTAAAAAAAAAAAAAAAAAAAAAAGACCAGTTCTACATGAACAAGCTAAAAAGTCATTATGAGAGGCGATGAAAACAGGTCCGATTAATTAAGGCAGGCTTCTGTAAGGCGTTAAAAAAAGTCCATTGCTGTAAGATCTCAAAGGAGTTAGTCCAAAGTGTCTCAGTGTGGCTTTGTGTGAAGACATCATCCTGAGTGCAGTGTGTGTGTGTGTTTGTGTAGGGGGACTTAAAAATCTGTCCATCTTTCTGTGTTAACGTGTGCGTGTGTGTGTGTGTGTGTGTGTGTGTGTGTGTGTGTGTGTGTGTGTGTGTATGTACTGGTGTGTGTGCGCATCGAGTGTCTCACACTGCTAGGCTGGTTGCTCCAGGTTGTCCTTGTACCAGACCACCTTTTTTGGATCTGAAATAAACACAAAAAAAGACAAAACACAATGAAAAACACGACTCCCTGTCAGGCATCAAAATGTTGCTAAAATGTATTCATGTGCAGCAGCAGCAGCTACAGACTCTGAGACAAAATTTTAACACTAGCAGACTTCGTCCCCACCAAACGCTCTGACTGTCAATCAAATTAAGGCAAAACAGTAGTTCCTGTCACGCTGCTCTCAGGGGTCACATGGGTCCTTCCACAACGTCATCAAATTGAATTTAAATAAATTCAGACCAGCTGACCTTAAATAATAAAAGTGAGAAGGAATAACATCTTAAACCCGCTGAAAATTCTGGATAATTATTTCCCAAATGAACAACTACATATCGATAACAACGCATTACCATTACCAAACTGTCTGGAGCAGAGGTTCCCAACCCAGTCCTCAAGATCCCCGTTCTGCAGGTTTTGGTTTCAGCTCTACTTTAGCACACATGACCCAATTAAGGCCCATGCACCTTCATGCACGCCCTGTTCAGGTAGATCTGCTTCAGCCAATCAGCATGAAGCCCTTAAATGGATCAGGTGTGAAAGAGCAGAGCTGAAACCAAAACCTGCAGGACAGGCGGTCCTTGAGGACTGAGTTGGGGAACACTGGTCCAGAGTCTGGTCTGCTTTGTGTTAATGCAACATAAAGTTATTCTCTCAAGTTTCCACACACTTTCAAATTTCATGACTCGCCAGCAAACATGTTACAGTGGAAACAGCTCATGGTGATCATGGTTACAGTGACCAGTCACACATATGGATACGTGTGAAGTGATTTGGCCAATCTGTTTCTCCAGACGGTGAAAAACCTCCACACACGCTGAGTGAAATATTCGCAGCGCATGCACACCGACAAAACTGTCTTTTGGATTCTGATGTCAACGTCATGCAACACTGAGCAGAGCCAGAGAGTAACAGGAAATAATTTAGAGTTTCTACTTAGTGAATTTTTCCTCCCTACTAATTGAGTGGAGCGTTCTGAGAGGAAACACGCGGGTCAGAAAAGCCTCAAGGTGCCGTGCTGCTTTTGTTTTGCAATCTGCCAGTTCACATCGCAAAGCAAAGCAAAACATGTTTATCCAGTGTGGAGTCGCTTCGTTTTAACTGCGAGACTAAAGACACTGTGACCCGACAACAGAGCAAGGGTTGTTCTTAGTTGCACCTCTTGTTTGCACCATTGTCTGTGTGAAGTGGCGTGGCAACACTGACCAGTTTCTGTGCGAGTCGACTCACCTCTTTGTTTGTTACAGACAGCATTCCACTCTGCGGAGGACCAACAGATAATCACAGTTAGAAGTCACACAGAGAAAAGGCTTTAAAATGTAAAAAACACACACAGTGGAAGCACCCAGACTGTCTCGAATGCTCCTGGAGGCCCTCACCTCGACTGTGATAATTCAAAGCCTCCACTAGATGGCGACAGCTGAGCAGCAGCTTTCCGTTGCTCTCTTCTGCCTCTGGGCGCGGGCCGAGGCTGACCGAGGTAGCGACTGGAGCGGGCGTTTCTTGAGGAGGCAGGAAAGTGCAGCTTGCCTCCTGCTGCGAGCCGGGTGACTCTTTTGCGTCCGTGGGCTGAGGCGGCGGGCCGGAGGCCGCGGACGGCCTCGCCTCGCTGATGAAACTGAGACCCCACTGGTTCTGTAGCAGCACTCCGATGGCGGGCCGGTCCTCCTCCAGACCCCCGCCCGCGGCCCCCGCCTTCACCTTGGAGGCGTAGCTGACGGCGGGCTGCAGCTTGGCGGGGCTGTCCTGCACCGGGAAAGCGGGTGGGGGCTTGAGCAGCGACAGACTGTCCTCCACCCACCGCTCCTTCTGGTTTGCCTTCGGGGGCCGGTCGCCCGCGCGGCCGACCCCCTTCTGGCTTTCCCTGCGAAGGCCGCGGCCTTTGTGCTGACCCCTGCGCTCCTTTTCCCTGCGGAAGGCAAAAGCGTGTGCGGGTCCGTTTAGGTCGCCCTCGGGGGTCCCGGGCGAGAGCTGTCGGGGCTGCTGGTCGCCCCCGGTGATGCACCCTCCACCCCCTCCGCCTCCACAGTTGCCCGAGCCGGGGGACAGGCGGCGGTTGCGTATGTGCGGCTCTGAGTTGGTGGCTGAAACGAGGACTGCTGGGTCACACAAGGCGTCGGACTCACACACAGTGTTGCTGGCTTCCCATGTACCTGCAAGGGAGGAAACACCGTCTCAAGTCATGCCTGTTCTTGTCTGAATCTGGTTAGAAAATCTAATCGCCTGAAATGATAGCACATACTTGGGACCTGTTTTTCCACACTACTTCAGTCAAATGAGAGGTACAAATCAAGTGCTGTGGATTATCAGCCCAGAGTCACTAATCAAGATATTTCCCCACCATGTCAACTCAAACCACCCACATCAACTACACAACCCAACAATATACCAAAGTTCAGTTTGCTTTAAAATGGAGGGATCGAGCCACAACAGCAAAACTCCCAGGTGTCTGATAATCACACGGTCAAAACCGAGCAGCAGATCAGATTTCACATTTTAAAGCTGAAAACAGTCGGTCACCAGTGGCCACCATATCACCAAGTTTCAGTTCCTTACAGATTTACTAACTTTTTTTAATCCAATTTGGGTCAATTTAACTCGAGTACTTTAAACCTCCTGAAGATGATTCTAATAAAACAGGACACGCAACATACCAAATACAAGGTAATTATGTTGTATATACACAGGCGTGTTTTCTTGCTTGCTGAAGGAAAAAAGAAAAGCGTTAATTGTGTATTTTGGAGACGTTGCACAAACACCGCCGGGGGTCGAGGTGACCCCAAAGAGAACAGGAGGGGTATTAATGTTATCCAGACCCAGAGACCAAGAGACACAGCCCCGGTTTACGGTCCAGAGTCGCCAGACGTCATCGGGAACCGTGACGGAAATTTCGAAAAACTTAAATTAAAAATTCATTATTTTATCAATGCACATACAGCAGAACTTTCTGGGAAGATGTCCAGCATTTTGTACAAAGAAATACAGGAAGAACGATCATTTTTCAGGAAAAAAAAAAAAACATTTTAATTTATTTTGATGATCAGACTGTAGAGAAAGATATATGTTTTTTCTGTCAGTTCATTTTGAGTTTGGGAAAATTTCATATCCATAAAAACAAATGGGCCAAATCTAAACCAAACAATTTAGTACTTTTTAGAAAAGAAGTGCTACGTTATGCTGCCACAATTAAAGACATTAAAAATCAGAAAGCTGCTAAAACATATGCTATCGTGGAGAAATTTTGTGGAAGTGATCTGTAAAATCCTTTTTCTGTTGGTTATTTCTTTTTTTGCTCATGGCACCTAGTACCCCTTGTATGTTTGTAAATATGTATTGTTATGCGTGGAGTGACAAATAAAATAAAAAAAATAAAATAAAATAAAAATAAATAATAAAAAATAAAATAAAAATTATAAATAAAAATAAATAATAATAAATAATAAATAAAAAATAAAATAAAAATAATAAATAAAAATAAAATAATAATAATAAAATAATAAAATAAAATAAAAAAAAATTCAAAAGAAAAAAAAAAAGAGAGAAAGGAAAAGGAAAAGAGGTAGGAGAAAAAAGAAAAGAGCTGTCTCCGGCCATGTTTGTCACGCGACTATCAAAATGTTGTGAATCACGGCTGCGACACCGGCGGCTCGCGAGCGGCGGCGGCGCGGCGCTAGCGGACTTAGCCGAGCGAGCGGCGTTACGACACGGCGGCTCCGGCGTGACGCTGCCGCTCGCCCGGCCGGCTCTCACGGCGGCGACCCGGCCGGACGAGAGCGAAACACGGCGACGAAGCCCGCGGCCGTGTGGAAAATCTTTACTTCACCGTTTTTGAGAGCCGGCGGCCGCCCAGCGTCGCGGTGAGCCGCAGCCGAAGTTTCGTAAGCCTCCATTCAAAACGGCGAGCAGGCGGCTAACGGGCTAGCGCCGCGGCTAGCGCCCACAGAGAGGCCGGAGCCGAGCCGAGCCGAGCCGTCCTACCTGTTTTGATATGCATTTCTCTGCGCGTCTCGTCTGGCTGGAGCTGAACCGTTCGGCGGCTGGTTGTTTTTTGTTGTTGACAGCGTTCAGATAACGTCGGCTCGCTGGAGGAGTCTTGTGGTCACCCGGAAGCGACACGGATTGTGGGAGGAAGCGGAAGTCCCCCTCGCCCTAATGGGTCCGGGCGGCAAACTTGGAGGGAAAATTTGAACGCGTTCGTTCTGCGACGGTCACGTGGGAGCAGCGCCGCGCGGCTCATCATGTGACACCGCAGACCGCGCACAAGAAAAAAAAAAAAAAAAAAAAAAAAACCCTCACTGCGTTCCAATACCCATACTACCATACTATTTAGTAGGGAAAAAAAGAATTAGTATGTCCCAATACATACTAAACTGCATACTTTGTAAGGGCAGCTGCAGTACATACTAAAAGTAAAAAGTATAAGTATGCGATTTGGAACGCAGGGCCTTTGTATTCATGTCTGCAGTTTCTGCCTCACAAAACAACAACAAAAAAAAGCTATCAAACAATGAACTTACGCAATATTGTCATTTTTACTCAATCAGTTTACTGTCATATATTTGTTTACGCTTGTTTTTATGTGTGCATGTTTTTTTCTTTTATGCTGTGCGGGCAGTGCATTTTACATTATTTTATTCTATTAAAATTATAATTGTATTATTATTTTATTTTATTTTATTATTTTTATTTTAATATTTTTATATATTTTATTTATTTTATCCTATTTTGTTTTATTATTATTATTATTATTATTATTATTATTATTATTATTATTTACTTTATCTGATTTTATTTTAATTGATCTTATCTTATTTTATCGTGTTATCCTACTGTGTTTTTTACCTTTTTATTCTGCTTTTGTTGTGCTATTTTGTGGTGTTTTATCTTGCTGTGCAGCACTTTGGAAAAGCTTGTGTTTGTTAAATTGTGCTATATAAATAAAGTGGATTGGATTGTTTTTGTTTTATTTCTTCTTTTAGTTGGGTTTGTTTTGTTTTTGCTGCATTTCTCTCTTTTGCACTAATTTCAGTTTTAATGACTCAACGCTTCATCTTTTTGTAAACACTGTCGTTATGTCTTTGTTCGTGACTTTTACAGATTGACAGAAACGGACCTCGTAGGCTACAGTTAGCCCCTTCAGCCAGAAGTGAATTTTAAAAACCTTGTATACCCTGATTATCTTTTTCATTATCTTTGTCATACAGCCAAAACACTGAAAATGTACATTACATTTACCCTTTGTCAGAGTCAGAATCAGAGATACTTTATCGATCCCAAACCGGGTCATTTGCTCATATTCTCAAGAGAAAAATGATGAGAAACACCAAAGTCAATAAGAAATCTGAAAATGTGTCTTTTGTCAAAAAAGTATCTGTACTACCAATAAGTGTGTGCATTTATCCTACTTGTGCAGCCTAGCTATTAAAAAAGTATGTGCAACATGTGCATTCTGTCTACAAATTTGCATTAATCCTACAGAATATTACAACAGTAAATACAGAAATAAGAAAATGACGATATCTACAAGGTATACCTATATATTTAGTGTATATACAGGGATACTGCACTGTTGAACAGGTATGAAATTATTGCACAGTTAAATGGTTAAATAAACAGACGAATAGTGTGCAGCTGTGCAGTCTGTTAATTCAGGCTTTCTGACATACCTCTCCATGGGAGGGTGCCTTTATTACTCCATGAACTACAATGTGTGAGAGAAAAAATTTACAATTTATTCCTCTCCTATCAAAATAACCAGGAATATATTCAATATCTGTGATGTCTCCATGGCCAGTTTATTTTATATCTTTGTA
Organism: Myripristis murdjan; assembly: GCF_902150065.1. Classification (NCBI taxonomy): domain Eukaryota; kingdom Metazoa; phylum Chordata; class Actinopteri; order Holocentriformes; family Holocentridae; genus Myripristis; species Myripristis murdjan. The sequence continues at coordinate 22,606,921 of NC_044002.1, read as the reverse complement.
TACAGTTAAAGTTATTTATAGAGGTATTTGGAAAGACGCATATCGAACTAGAAACTGAATAAAAATGAGTTTGTCAGATTCCCTGCTCACTGAAGCACGGGATCTGAATTCATCAAATGACAAGAAGCGAGGTGACGGCCAGAGGAATGTTTTTTCCTTCATTTTATGTTTTATGTTCCTTCATGTTATGTTAAATGAACCGAGCGGCTCAGTTTAAAGTCGGTGTTTTGACCTCGTGGAGGGAATGACAGCGAGCACAAACGCAGTGCACAGTCCCGTCCGATGTGACGCCACGTTTTGCCGCAGGGTGCCGAGCGTGTCGTCTTCCTCTCACCGCTCCTCTCACCTGTGAGCCTCGGCGGGCTGCTCCTGCCGCTCCCCTGCCGGCTTTCCTCTTCGACCTCTGAGGCGTGAAACCTCCCTCCTCCACGAGTCAGCTGGCTCCGTTCCTCACCTGCACTCTTCTCTCCGCCTGCCTCGCTCTCCCCTGGCCCTGCACCTCCTGCTTTGCCGCGACTCTCCCCGTCCGCCCGCCACCTGTATCTGTTTCTGAGCGTCTGGGACCTTACGGTGTCTCCTCTGGTCCACCTGCTCTGGACTCGGCTCCTTGATTCGTGCCTCTGTCCTCGCTGCTCCCTCGCGGCGAACCCTCTATCGTCTCGGCCCCTGGGCTTCAGCTCGTTGGTTTTCTCCTCCCAAACGTCCCACTGCTGCTTGTCTTCGTGTCTCCACCGAGGCTGCGAGTCCCTCGGTCCCTGAGCTGTTTCACTCCTGTCTGTGGCTTCCTGCCCTGTAGCCTCATTCCCTGCATGCTCCTTGTGCTCCACATCTGTAAGACAAACTACAAAGCAAGTTTCAACGCACAAAGACAACATGGCATACAGTGGAGAGGAAGCATATCTACTAGCCTTATGGCAAATGAATCAATGAATCAGTGAATGAGCTAAGAGAATAACAACAGAACTGACTGGGAACTGCTCACCCTGCATACCTGAGCGCTCATTTTCCAGTGCCATCTGTTGGGAAGTCCTCACTTCTCTCAAGTCACTGTCATCCTTTCTCGGAGTTGTCTGTGCCTCCTCTGCACTGTGGCTCTTGTGCGTTTTGTTTGTCCTCTGCTCCTTTCCCGTAAAAAACACAGTTTTCTCCGTTCCATTCCTTCCCAAACCACATTTCCCCGGGGTGCCGTCCTCTCCCCCGTCACTCCCGCCGCCAGTCCTTTCTGCTTCCTCTGCGGACGGCCCGGCCTGTTCCGCGGACGTGTTTGTCTCCTGACCGCCTGTTTTGTTTCCCTCACCTCTCTGCGACTCCCTCTGCCTGCTGATGTCCTCCGTCCCCGGGGACTGTGCCCGTCCTCCGGCGTCTCCCTCTCTGCTCTTTTTGCTCTTTGACCCCTTACAGCTCGTCGGCTTCGTAGCCCGACACTCCACCTCTCCCTCATCCCTGTCGTCTGCCTCCTGCTTCACTGCCAACCTGTCACCAGTCATTCTGGCTTTAGTGTATTTCACATTATAAAAACAGCGGTAGCGCTGGCGGGCCTGTTTTTTACATTCGTTATCTCTTGGGCCGCCGTGGTTGAAGTTCTTGGTGTCTCTTGCCCTCCACTGCCTCGTTTGCCTGAACTATGAGATGACAAAACAGCTTTCTCAGACACACAGATGGGCGACAAATTAAAGGAAAGTCCAACAAGGTGTTTCAGTGAGTTATTAGGCCACCGCGAGCCGCTAGGACAGCCCGACCGCTCCTGTTTGGCACAGATTTTCCAAGTTTCTGAAGCTCCACCGGAGGGACGGAGCTCCGTTATTCCAAAGATATTCCCTCATTTGGTGTTTTGCTGTCTGTCGCGTCTAACACATCACTCCAAAACCTCCCACACAGGTGTTCAGCTGGCTTGAGAAGTGACGAGTGCAAAGGCCACAGCAAATGATTTGCACAATTTTCATCCATTCACTAGCTGCATTTACAGGGACCCTAATAATCCACTATTAATTTTAAGATTAATAACCCAATCAGAATAAAAATGCCTCATGTGACCACCTCAGTCAGAAGAGACTGGCCTGATCAGGACTTTTCAATCAGGTTGACAGGGCTGCTGTAAACCTTTGATAATCTGTTCAAAAGGTAAATATTGGCGCCGAATATCCATGCAAACTCTTAATCTGATGGTTTCTCTCTGGTTGGAATAAATCCTTTCTCTCTGCTCATGTTTGTTCTACATCGGGGGAACATCAGGTGACGTGATGAGTTTCCGGGAGCGACAGAAACACAACAGCTCTGTGGCTGATGACAACTTTCTTGTTGTAAAGACGAAATCTTTAAAGGATTGTTGATCAAAAGGCTGGGAACCACGAGACGTTCAAACAAGTTGTGTGAAAAGACCCAACCATCGAGCAAATCACAAAGCTGCTGGAAAAGTCTGAAGGCTGCCTGTTATAAGAATAAAAGTCCAAACCAGCCGGCCAGGTTTCATTTTTACAGTCTGATGGACGACCTGATGGGGGCGCCACCACTGGCCAACGTGACTCAGCCTGGATTGTATTTATATTTCCAGCAGATTAGACGCTTCACAGCAGGTGGGGCCGCTTTGCGCTTGTCAAAAAATTTCTATTCTGAAGTTTGTATTGATTTGCAGTGAACGTTTCCCCCACATCTCTGCAGACCGGCGCCACTCAACTCTCAAAAGTGCATTTGTCTTTGTAATAAAGGCTTTATACTGCAGCCCTGCTATAATATAATATTCCCCTCAGTGTGCAGGATCCTTTGGCAGAGTGAAGCTCCATCCCCCCAGCAGAGTTACAGAGACCGGGAGAATCACCGCCCAGGAGCAGTGAAGCTGGTCTGGAGGCCACCCTGTGTTGCTTTGTCCTTTAATTTGACAGCCACCTGTCACAGGTATATACCCACCGTCTCCTCATGCAGCGTATCCTCCTGTTGGCGTCGGCCAAAGACCTCCGAGGTGCACCGGGCGTGGAGTTTGTCTCCGTCCATCATCTCGACTGCACAGGTTGGGGGTAAACTCTTCCTGCCGTCCAGTTCTTCCTCTGGGGCTTGAGGCTGTGTAGTGAAGCGGGATGAGGTGGGTCAGGCTAGTTGCTTGTCCTCATTTGTCCTTTAATTATTTTATATTCACATTTGTCCCTCCTGTTATCTTTGGGATCAGGTGTTTTTGCCTCATGACTTTTCCTAATTTAATGGGTTAGACCAGTGGTTCCTAAGCCAGTCCCCAAGCCCCCCCCCCTGTCCTTGAGGTTTTGGTTCCAGCTCTACTTTTGCACACCTGACCCAATTAAGGCCCATGCACCTTCATGCATGCCCTGTTCAGGTAGATCTGTTTCAGCCAATCAGCATGAAGCCCTTAAACGGAACAGGTGTGAAAGAGCAGAGCTGGAACAAAAACCTGCAGGACAGGGGGCCTTGAGGAACGGGTTGGAAACCACCAGGTTAGACATCCCTCTACTTTAGGCCCTCAGCTAACATAACCACAGCTACAGTGACATAACCACACCTACAGTGACATAAGCACACCTGTAGTAACATAACCACACACCTGTAGTAACATAACCACACCTGTAGTGACAAAACCATTCACCTGTAGTAACATAACCACACACTCCTGTAGTGACATAACCACACACCTGTAGTAACATAACCACACACTCCTGTAGTGACATAACCACACACCTGTAGTGACATAACCACACCTGTAGTAACATAACCACACCTACAGTGACATAACCACACACTCCTGTAGTGACATAAGCACACCTGTAGTGACATAACCACACCTGTAGTAACATAACCACACCTACAGTGACATAACCACACACTCCTGTAGTGACATAAGCACACCTGTAGTGACATAACCACACCTATAGTGACATAAGCACACCTGTACTAACATAAGCACACCTGTAGTGACAGAACCACACCTGTAGTAACATAACCACACACTTGTAGTAACATAACCACACCTGTAGTAACATAACCACACACTCCTGTAGTGACATAACCACACACCTGTAGTGACAGAACCACACCTGTAGTAACAGAACTACACCTGTAGTGACAGAACCACACACCTGTAGTGACATAACCACACACCTGTAGTGACATTACCACACCTGTAGTAACAGAACCACACCTGTAGTAACATAACCACACCTGTAGTGACAGAACCACACACCTGTAGTGACAGAACCACACACCTGTAGTAACATAACCACACACTCCTGTAGTGACATAACCACACACCTGTAGTGACATAACCACACCTGTAGTGACAGAACCACACCTGTAGTAACAGAACTACACCTGTAGTGACATAACCACACACCTGTAGTGACATTACCACACCTGTAGTGATAGAACCACACACCTGTAGTAACAGAACCACACACCTGTAGTAACATAACCACACCTGTAGTAACATAACCACACCTGTAGTAACATAACCACACCTGTAGTGACAGAACCACACACCTGTAGTGACATAACCACACCTGTAGTAACATAACCACACCTGTAGTAACATAACCACACCTGTAGTGACAGAACCACACACCTGTAGTAACATAACCACACACCTGTAGTAACATAACCACACACTCCTGTAGTGACATAACCACACCTGTAGTAACATAACCACACACCTGTAGTAACATAACCACACACTCCTGTAGTGACATAACCACACCTGTAGTAACATAACCACACACTCCTGTAGTGACATAACCACACCTGTAGTGACAGAACCACACTTGTGACAGAACCACACCTGTAGTAACATAACCACACCTGTAGTGACAGAACCACACTTGTGACAGAACCACACCTGTAGTAACATAACCACACCTGTAGTGACAGAACCACACACCTGTAGTGACATAACCACACACCTGTAGTGACATTACCACACCTGTAGTGACAGAACCACACACCTGTAGTGACATAACCACACACCTGTAGTAACATAACCACACCTGTAGTGACAGAACCACACACCTGTAGTAACATAACCACACCTGTAGTGACAGAACCACACACCTGTAGTAACATAACCACACCTGTAGTGACAGAACCACACCTGTGGTAACATAACACACCTGTAGTGACATAACACACCTGTGGTAACATAACACACCTGTAGTGACATAACCATCTAAAATTGTGGCTGATTTTGGTATGAAGGGGGAAAAAAACACAACATATCAGTCTTTAATTTTGACTTGACCTCTTTTTCTGTCAGTTGTGTGATTAAATTATTAATCAAATAGTCTAGGTCATTGATTAATGCAAACTGATGATTAGTTAATTCGTTTTAAGCACAGCCTTAGTCGCTAATTAACGCTTGGCAACATCTTAATAAAAAGTAAGTTAAAAATATAAATAAATAAAACGTATCAAATAACGGCAGATAAATATAGCTGTCCTTGCTATTAGAATGAATTAATAGTAAAAAATAAAACAGCTAAGTGGCATTTTTAGTTTTATCACTGTGACCTCAAGCCAGTAAACAAAAACAAACATTGGCTCATAAAAAAAAAAACAAGCTAACCTAACGTCCTGCTGGTTTTCTAAGCTAGGCGAGAGAAATATCTTAAAATATGACAGAAAAACTCAAATCTTACCTTTTCACCTAATGTGTCGTCCATGCAAGTGGATTAAAAAATCGGGACGGATGGATATATCTGTGGATGTTTTACAAGCAGCAGATCGCAGGTTTAGTTTAATTTATTTTTTCAGAAAAAAGAAGTTTAAGCTTGTTTATATTTGAACGAGGTTAGAAGCAGAACCGCAGGCATCACATTCTTTTTTTTTGAATGAAAATAAAGTTGTTTAAATCCCTCTTTCACACACACGCACACACACACATCTCCCTGTCTCTCTGTATTCAAGATGAATCAACAGAAATAAATAAGGTCGGATGTGGTTTAATTCGCCTCCATACCGGTGTTTTCAGACAGGGCCAATGATTTTTGTAAAGCCTATATACTCAGATAATTATTACTCTGTTCAAATGACATTAAATTAATTGGTTAAGCTATAAAAGCGCGTTATGGCTCATTAAAACACGACGCCTTGGGCAGAAGTGCCGCTCATATAACCATTTTTTAGGAGAAAATAAACGGCTGTGATGGAGAGTATTTTGCTTTTTGTAATGAAGAACATTAAACACATGATCCGTGGTGTAAAACAGAATTAAAATTCATACTTAAGTAAAAAAAAATACCTCCTTCGAAACCTGCCCAAGTAAAAGTGAAAGTTAGGCTGCTAATTACAACAATACTTTAGCATTAAAGTATCTTGTATTAAAGTTAAAGTTAAGTTAACTGTTCGTAATAAAAAAAAAAAAAAAAAAAAAAAAAAAAAAAAAAAACTTTTTCTGGGTATTTACTGAAAACTAGTTTTTTTTTTTTTTTTTTAAATCCTTTAGTAAAATGAAAATCCAGTAAAATGAAGATCACTAAAGAAAAGAAAAATCTAAAAAATGAAAAACAAAAAAACAAAAAACAAAGAATTAACAACATTGTTGCTTAGGCCTGCTGCAAATATTTCAGTTTTATAATTGAATTTTTCAGCAAAATAAATTCAAATTATTATCATAATTATCATAAGTGATAATATAATTATTATCAGCTCCTCCTTTCCAACCATGATACTGCATTCATACCAGTCATCCAACAGCCGCTGTTGGAAAAAGCACATTATCCATAACATAATGGATCCAGCAGCTCACTCCTGATATTTTGCACGTTTTGCAGTAATGAAGGCGGTGCGGGAAACTGCAGTGGAGTAAAAGTGTGTATTTTATTTTCAAAATGTGGTGAGGTAATAGTGAGAGTAAACAGAGACATAAGCACTTGAGTAAAGTACAAATTCCTTTAAAAAATACTTTAGTGCAGTAACTTTGTTACTTTACACCACTGAGAGACTGACAGCTACGACACCATGATGTTCTTCTCTAGGTGTGTGCGCAGGTGTCGCTTGAGCCGCGTGGACGTGGAGAAGCTCTTCTTGCAGAACACGCAGCTGTACGGTTTCTCGCCGGTGTGAGTTCGTACGTGCATGTTGAGGTCAGACGAGCACCTGAACCTCCTGTCGCAGTAGGAGCAGGGGTAAGGCCTCTCGCCCGTGTGGATGCGCCTGTGCAGGAGGAGCTCGCCGGACGTGAGGAAGGTTTTCCCGCACTGAGCGCACTGGTGTGGCCGCTCGCCCGTGTGAGTCAGGTTGTGCCGGACGAGAGACGTCGACTTGGCGAACCTCTTCCCGCAGCGAGTGCAAGCAAACGGGCGCTCTCCTGTGTGGGTGTTGAGGTGCTCGCCCTGGGCGCGTTTGGTTTTGAAGCTCTTGGTGCACAGCGGGCAGGGGTACGGCCGCAGGTTGCTGTGGCTGCGCTGGTGCCGCACCAGCTCTCCGTGTGTGAGGAACGTCTTCTCGCAGGCGGTGCAGAGGTACGGCCGCTCGCCCGTGTGGATCCTTTCGTGGCGGGTCAGGCCTGCTAGCTGGGTGAAGCTCTTCTCGCAGTAGGAGCACTGGAACGGCCGCTGGCCGTTGTGGGTCAGCAGGTGTCTGTTGAGGATCTGGAGCTGCGTGAAGCTTTTTCCACACTCTGTGCACGGGTACGGCCGCTCCTTGGTGTGGATCTGCCGGTGTTTGTTCAGCAGCCACACGTGTGTGAAGCTTTTGCCGCACTCGCAGGAGAACGGTCGCTCGCCCGTGTGCTTCATCTGGTGCCGCTTCAGGTCTGAGGCCCGGCCGTAGATCTTCTCACACAGGGAGCACTTGTACTGACGTCTCACCACGTGGCTCTGCCGGTGCCTCAGCCGCTCCAGGATGGTGTCGAAGCTCACGTCGCATTTCTGGCACTTGTACTGACCGCCCGCCTTCTCCTCGGTCTCCTCGGCCACCACCTCCTCTGTCGTGGTTTCCAGAGGGGGGTCACAAGTCTGGCTGCAGGCGGTTCGTTCGAAATGCAGCTTCAGCAGGCCCATCTGGGTGAAACCTTTGCCACACTGGGGGCAGAGGAAGGGACGCTCCCCTGTGTGAATGCGCTGGTGTCTGGTCAGGTCCCAGGAGTTCTTGAAGCCCTTGTCGCACTCCGGGCAGGTGTACGGGCGCTCGCCAGTGTGGATGCGCAGGTGACGGGTCACATCGGAGGCACGTGTGAAAGTCTTTCCGCACTCTTGGCACATGTGAGGGTCTGGCCTGTTGTGGATGGGGAAAGGCTTGGGGAACTCCGGGCGCTGGACCTTCTTCTTGGGGGCTTCAGTAGCTTCTGCAGCTTTCTGCAGCTTGCTGTACTCCTCAGGGTGACTGCGCTCGATGTGCTGCAGCAGGAAGGACTCCTGCATGTGAAAGAACGGACACTGAGAGCAGGCAAAGACCTGGGAGGACATCTCCACTGTGGTGCCTACACAGGAAAGAGAAGCAGTGAGAAGATACTTTGTCCCCAAGAGGGAAAACTTTTTTTCAGATCTTTAGATTTCAGATACAAACAATGCATCTTGTTTACCTTGTCTGCCGAGGTCGCCTAGGCATTTGTGGTGCTGCAGGAGAGACTTCAGGTCATCGGGATTGGTCAGCACCTGCAAACAGTCCTCCAGTACAGAGGGGGCAGAGCTGAGCCACGCCACGATCTGTTCATGGACCAAAAAATACACAACAGACAGTGTTAGATACTTTTTAATTCTCTTCACTTAAGACACTGATGTTTGACTAAACAAAATTTAAAGCACTGTTCCAGCGACCTCACGACTTCAAAGCGTTTCCTGAGACAGTTAATCTCAGAAAGTGATGTCTAATCATTTCCACCAATCACAGAGCGTCTCACATGTTCAGTAGATTAATCAGGACCTGAATCGAGCTCTCTGTATTGTTTATTGTTGTTTTTATTTGATATGGACATCACAAATACATTGACACTGTCGCAGTGGACAGACCAGATGCTTTGCTTGGGTGATTATAGCACACCAGTCCATAGGCGGCTTTTCTAAAACACACAGAGCATATGATCAACAATAATAAAAACAGAATTCATGTTCGCAACAGTGATATTAGTAACAATAATAAAATGGTCACTCCAATTTTACCAGATAAACAAATGATTTATGTGCAAGGTCTGTTTGAAATCACTGGAGGAGTGTGGTTACACCTGCTGCACAGCTGAGGCTGATTTGATCGAGGTGATATTTGGTGGAGATAATTATACATCATGGAAATGGTAACTTAAATGCTGTTAAATATAGCAATTTAAAATATATAACAGTGCAGAACAATAGTGCACTTCTCAACCTTAAAAAAGTCTAAAAAATATATAGAAAGTCCAATGCAGAGAGGAGGTTGGCAGGAGTGAGGGTGAAATGTGACAGGTCTCAGATCAGTTATGAATATGAACATTAAAGTTACATGATTTGCTCCAAAATAAATTCTTCAACAAAGCATGTTAAAGAATTTATGATGACAGCGAGTTGTGATTTCTGACCTGACCGAGGTCTGGAACTGGCAAGAGTTTCTCCAGTTTGGACAGGAACTCCCAAATGAGGAGCTGCATGTCTGTGTCGTAGCTGAGGCCGTATTCTGTGGGAAAAACCTCCTGAGAGGGAGAGAGAGAGAGAAAAGTTACTTGTCACATGCAACTGGAGGAAAAGTAAAAGTTCATGGATAAATATTGTAAATGCAGGAGGCCAAACATCTCTTCCAGAGTCCCTGTCAGGTGTATCTGCTCTCACAACCTTGATGTGTGTGTGTCAACAATAACACCAGTCCATAACCCTCCTCCTACTTTTTCTTTCTTTCTTTTTTTTTTTTTTTTTAAATCACTTGATTACTGGTGTATCATGAGTGGAAATCATATTTATTTCTGCTTCTGTATCTGTAAATGTTAGTGATAAAATATTTAGCCACCTGAACGGTCATAATCCAAAGGCAGAGCAAGTGCCTTACAAAAAGGCATAAAAAGAAAAACATTTTCATACTGCAAAATATATAAAAAGATTAAAAAAAAAATAAAAATAAAAAATAAAACTGGGTCAGGTAAGAAAGAAAAAAAATTAGGGATCCCGCGATTGGTTGATTTAATTGATGATGCTGGGTTAAAATATTAATGTCAACACTGAAAATAAGTCAAAATCAATATTTTAAACTGACAAAAAAAACAAAGAGACCCATGTGTAAATCTGTACTCTCATTGCACACAGTTTACAAACCATGCTCTCTGACTGATAATCTGTGGATTTGCAATTCTATCTATTATAGTTTTTTTTTTACTTTGTTCGGTTCATTAGAAACTTGAATTTATTTTGGAGTTTTGCGATTTAATATGTAAAGCTTTGGGAACATTTTGTTTTGTGCTGCATTACACAATGACACACAGTTTGTCCAAATAAAATTAACTTAAATGAAATAATCAATTAGATTTTTTGGAGGAAAATAAATCAATTAGATTACTTAACTAATTGGTAAAATAATCAATAGATTAACTGACTGGAAAACAGCTGTTAGTGGCAGTCCTAATTCAACAATGGAAATAACAGCTGAGTGCAAAGCCAGCATGAGGTTTTTCAGGCAGCCTGTGAGGATGACAGGTGTCAGAGCTGTGAGGCCGCCTTGCCTGGTAGAAGTGCTCCCGCTCTGCTGGGTCTTTGAGCAGCGTCTGGACGAGCTCCAGGAAAATAGCCTCCTCCGCGTCCACCTCCGCATCCCCGCTCTGCCGGACACAAGCATCAGTAACATCCCCAAAAACCTATTAGAAAAAGTTTAGAAAAAGTGCCTTTTCCCACTCCACATTTTCAGTGAAGGCACCACAGGAATGGAATTCAGTCCCAGCACATATTAGAGGACTTGGTGCTTACCATTCCTTTACGGGGCAGCTAAAAACGTGTCTTTTTAATAATCAACCTTGTGTACATGGGATCTAACAGCCGTCTTGTCCTGCTTGCTTGTCTCGAGGATGTGCTTCTGTTTCGTTCGCCGCATGTTGCTGTGCATTCTGTAGACAGTGTGCTGCTGTATGTGCACTACGGTCATATAGTTGCTTTTATGTGCTTATATATGCTGTTTATTCTGCTATAGTTTGTTACTGTGTGCACTCTGCCATAGTACCTTGTGTATGCTTTACTTATATGTACACTGTTTCGTCTGCTTGCCACTGTCTGCTGATTGGGCCTTTTATGTGTTATTGTGCTTCTTAAGTTACTTATGTAGTTTTTAATCTTTGTAACACATGATTTAAAATTTTGGGTTGCCTTTTAAAACTTTTAAAAGTCTGGCCAGGGACAGCAGATGAAAACTAGCCTCTTCGGGTAATTCTGACTCATCTACAGTGTAACAGTTCATCAGTGTGTGCTGTCCCTAAATAAACCAATAAGTAAACAAAAACTCTGTGAGGGGATATCCTGCACCCACTGATCAACCAGAGGAAAGACCAACATCGCCTCTTGTATCCCAGGAATTTGATTTACGTCCCTTCAGAATCCCATGAATCTGCAGACATTTCATGACCTATAAGAATATTTTTTTCTCCTAAATTATGGGGAGATTTGTTGCATCTTGTTTGGACAGGAAGTCAAAGAAAGATGACTTGAATGACTTGAGCAAGAGCGATAATACAAAATAGCAAACCGGCTTATGCAAATCAAAAGATACAGGGATGTGCGGCAGTGCAGACTCACCCCTGTGTATCCTGGCGGGCGGATTCGCTCGAGGTGAGGCTGTATGCACATCATGTTGGCCGTGTGCTCGGCACCGCACAGCTCAAGAATAATCTGAAACGGGAGATAAAATGTCTGGTAAGGAGTGACTCTGGGATTATCTGAAAGGTGCATACACGGCATATCTGGGCAGCACAGTGTTGCTGCACTGCAAAAACTCAAAATCTTACCAAGATTATTTGTCTTATTTCAAGTCAAAAATGTCTTATTCCTAGTCAAAATATCTCATTACACTTAAAATAAGACATGATCACCTCAGAAGTAACTTGTTTTTAGACAATTGTCTCTTGTTTCAAGTGAAAATTTGCTTGTTTCATTGGCAAAATTTGTTTCTTGTTTCTAGCTAATTTTCACTTATTTCAAGTGAATTTTCACTTTTTCCACTGGCAAATTTTGCCAATGAAACAAGCAAATTTTCACTTGTTTCAAGTGAATTTTCACTTGAAACAAGTGAAAATTGTCTAAAAACAAGTTACTTCTGAGGTGATCATGTCTTATTTTAAGTGTAATGAGATATTTTGACTAGAAATAAGACAAATAATCTTGGTAAGATTTTGAGTTTTTGCAGTGTGTGTGTAGAAACTGTCCTGCAACCAGAGGGAAAGGGTTCACCCTCCTGAGTTTGGAATTGCAATGCTGAAGTGCTGCTGAGCAAGGCGCTCAATCGCTATCAGCCCCAGGACCCTGCTCTGAGAGAATATTCCTTCAGGGATCAATGAAGCACCACAGTACTATTATCAGGGAGGGGCATAAAAAAACAATCGATTCAAATACAAACAGAGACTTTTTTGTTTCCCCTTTCTCCTGTGGTGACAAACCACCCCTTCTTTTCAAAAATATGGAGGCACTGCCTGCATATTTCTCCGTCTCCGGTGATCGGAAAAACTGGCTGAGGATTTAGCGCTGAGTTGCAGCATAAAACAGGTTTTCCAAGATTTTAAATCACCACATCCACAAAAGGTCCTTGGTCACACTGCACTAAAATATTAGGGCTGATAGGCTCGGCCGTATGTGAGATTAGCAGCAGACAGATGCACACAACCACTCCTATTTTTGCCAACTGGAGAAGAGGGGGAGAAGGGAAAACATGGAGGCGGCACCTGTGTATCTCCCCTTCTCAGGTTTTGAATCACAGTAACCACAAGAGGTCCTGGATTCTACAGTTATTGACAAAGCACAAAAAATATTAGGCTGATAGGTGGACAGACACATTCTGCCTTCTGCCTTGTGGAGATTAAAAAAAAACAAAACAAAAAAAAAAAACAGAGATTCATGCTTCACCTCCACACTTAAATAAAAACTTTGGCTTTAATCACTCAAAAGGTAAAGATAATTCAAACACGAGCGCTGCTGTATGAATAGTCAAGTATTGTGATAATACAACATGTGGCCCTTATTGCCCATGTAAGGTTCAGATTACTTGGAGAAAAAACACGCTTTTTGTTTTGCTGCTCCCTTTCTATCTGCAATAAATATTAAAAGCTCAACACCAATTTGACCAGCAAGCTCATGGTAAGTACAATTTAGCCGTTTAAGAAAAAGAAAACTAAAAAAAAAAAGGAACCCAAAACTGCACAGGGTCACGAAACCGAACTGCGATGCTTCATCGGACTCACTTTCGCTCTCAAACGGAGCAGCAGTTTGGCTCTCTGCTTGGCGTTGAGCAGGTCGGGCACCATCGCCGTCACCAGCATCACAAACTCATCCAGCTTCTCGTAGTCCACCACGTCTCGGCGCTGGGCCACCTGCCACATCGCCGCGGAAACCAGCCGCAGCGGAGGGATCAGCAGGCGCAACGAGGACAGCGGCAGGAACACATCTGTACAGGCAGAGGACGGACAGAGTCGTGATGCGTCTGTGTGGCACGACAAGCGTCTTCTTGCAACATGTTAACAGTGGATCCATACGATTCTTTGTCTCTGTATGGGAGCAGGAAGGGTTACAACCATAAATAAATCAGGAAAATCAGAGGAGAGGTGGGCAGGAGAGCAGGTGTGTCACTGAGTTTGTCCAGAGGGCTTAACACAAGGTCGACAAAATGAAAGAAAAAGAAAACAAGTACTGGAGTCTTCATGCACAGGAAGGAAATACTCAACCTACACAGCAAGCACTGCAGGGGAGCTTTCTGACTAAAACAATGTTGTGGTATTGGACTGACAGGAGAAAATGAACACCTGAACACCTCTCCACCATCTTCAGCTGTCAGAGCAGCTTTGATGTGTCTTGGCAGATTTTCGACAAGAGGCAAACAACTCTCTGACCGCAGACAGGCCGACGTTTGCCAGTATGACTTTGTTTTATTTGTACCTACATAATTATTTTTGGTAAATAGCATCAACTCATTATGTACGCAGCCGGCTCCTAATTAAATTGTTAGTTATACATGTGCGCAGTCTTGTATAAAGTATTTGAAAGCGATACTTGAGTAAAAGTACAAGTATCTCACCAGAAAATGACTTTGGTAGAAGTAAAAGTCACCTTTAAGAATATTACTTGAGTAAAAGTCTTAAAGTACCTGACATTTATTGTACTTAAGTATCAAAAGTAATTTTCTGATATTTTCTGTACTTAAGTATTAGAAGTAAAAGTAAAAGTATTTAAACAAAGTGAGCGGTTAGAATTTTGATAATGAATTTATTGTGGCTTCCTTACAGTAAAAGCATTTGTTCTAGAGGCTCTTTGTGTTTATATTTCACCGGTGCAAAGCTGTACTTTTTCACTTATTTGTAGGTGTGGGGGAAAAAATCAATTCACTTAAGTATCGCAATCCTTTTACAATTTCTAATTATGTTTTTTTAAAAAATGTTTAAAGGAAAAATATTGCTATCATATGGACCTAAATGACCGAAGGGGACAACATATTGCTCTAAAGTTCGGCTAAATTTTGTTAAGTGAACAAGTGCCACCTTCAGCGGGGTCCCTTGACCTCTGACCTCCAGATGTGTGAATGAAAATGGGTTCTCTGGGCAGCCACGGCTCTGCCCTTCATGCTAATCCCATGCAGTTTGGGCCCCAAAGCCTGCAGTCCACATGTGTTCTTGTGGCCTGTTGTAAAATGGTGTGTTTGTGCAGACTGGGGCCTAAACAGTCTTGGAGCTGCATTAATTGGCTTTGACTGGAAAGCTGAGACTCTTGTGGATTCAATGAGCCACATTTGATTCACGTGTGATTTTAACCCCCATAGCAGCCATTTCACTGTAGAAAATGACCTCTAGTGACCTCTAGGAGAATCACAGCCTCATCAAACTTTACAGACACAAACTAGAGGGGAATTCATAAAACACAATAAATCAGAATATCGAATCACAACACATATCAAATCAGCACCCAAGTATTGTTATAGTACTGAACCGAGAGAAAAGCATATCGTCCCAGCCCTAAGTCTTTGTGTTTAAACCTTGTACTTTATCCATTGAACCACACGAAGCAAATTAAATTCATGACAAAGCAATGCCTGTTCAAAGAGTCTCTGGTGAGAAATCAGTGTATGCTGCTTCTATTGTACAACAACCACAACTTCTGTTTAATCACTTATTTTTCAAATTTTAAGCCAAAATAGTGGATAACGTCTTGGTTCACGAGTAAATCACAATTCTCATGTAATTTAATGTGACTTGAGTCTCTTTTAGAGTGGTCCTCAGCTCCTTTTACATTTTTATTATATTTTAATGAATGTTATGTTATGACTTTGGTATTTTTATGCTTGATATTTTGTATGTGTGTTGAGGAGTGACACACTCAAGCTAGCTACCTACTGGGGCTGAACGATACATCATTATCATTTGATTATGAATATCTCAATAGGCAACAATATGGACGATATCAAACCTAGAGTTAGGGTTAAGACTACTTAATTTTCACTGTTGTGTCACTTAAAATATTGCTCAAGCACCGTGTCAAAGCAGAGGCTGCAGAAAGATGTCTGATTTTATTTATCTTTTATTTTAAAGCAGCCTCAGACAGTGATTGGTTTCTTGTGATCAATAAAAAAAACTTTGTAAAGTAACTAAATTTTCGATGTACAGTAGGTGCTGCTGTGCTGTTTCATGAAAAAGGCTCAATTTTCACTGTTGCTACACTGAAAACCTCAAATAAACAAAAACCCAGACATATCGTGTGCCATATCGCGACCGAGATATTTGGCATAAATATCAAGGAATGATGTGAAGAGTTCATTTGCAAAAACAGATAAAAGCCATCCTTAAAATGAATACACCTTTTTCACTGGTACTGCTTGTAGTACACACACACACACACAAAGCATGATTTAGGATAATAAACATTATGCCAGGCTAAATAAACATATAAAAAATAGAAATAAACATAAAGTAAATTCTAATAAAATCCAAAAAAGTTTGAAAAGGTTTAATAAATTCAAATGGAGATATCTGTTTTTGCAAATGAACTGTTCATATTTTGTTCATATCGTGAAGCCCTACTTACTGCTGACAAAGGGGAACTAATTGTTTCATTCACTCAGAGCAGTGTTAAACACTTTTGAAGCTGTAAAATAAATAATAAGTCTGTTTTTATTGGTTTCTTCCAGGTTTCTGGCAGTGCTAGCTACAGCCGTGTTGTTAGCCCGGCCCGGCCCCCCGGCTAACGGCGCTCTCACGGAGGAAAACCCGCAGGAAAAGTTGCAAGCTGCGGTTTGACGGACCTGCATTTTCCGCTGGACCGGATGCGACAGTCGTTTCCATCATTTAATCGACACACGGAGGTTTATAAAAGTCATTAACTGTGGCGACAGACTTGGCTAGCAGGGAGAAGTGCAGCAAACCGTGAATGTTGTTTCTCTACACAGCGGAAACACGTGTGCGCCTTCTTCTTCTTCTTCTTCTGCGATTTAATGTCGGCACGCAAACCGTGTTACAGTGCGCACCGCCACCTGCTGTGACGGAGCGCATAACACCACCGCTTTAAATACCTAAGGTTATAAATAAGTGAAGAAAAAATGTTAAAAACATATTTCTTAAGATCTAATACCGTGCATCATTCATTTTTTTTTTAATTTCGTTTTTAATTATTGTTATTATTTTTTTTTAATTAATACTCCTGTGTCTGTGTACATCACTGTTTGGAGCTGTTGTCTGAAATATCTGCATTTTTTAATAGATAGAAAGATAGATAGATAGATACTTAATTCATCCCGCAGGAAATTCACATTTTTTCAGTAAATAAAAAATAAAAATAAAGAATAAGATCTGAGTACAACAGAATAACCTAAGTACAACCCAGTGTGAAAAAGCAATGTGCAAAAAAAAAAAAAAAAAAAAAAAAATGGGTGTGCATGGGTGTATAAAGGATGCATAGAGGTAGGTCAATGTGCAAATTTAGAAGAAATATACAGTATACACATGATAAATAGCAGTAAGCAATATAAACACTATAAACAAGGATTATAAAAGGATAGAAATATGAACAATTTAAACAGAAGTATTAACTGTTTAAACAGCAGTGGAAAATAACCTAACCTGAAGAACACACGCTCCGACCGAGGTTCAGAGTTAGTGTGAAACCATGAGACCAAGACCGTCGACAGAACCTGACGCGTGTAATGTGTTTTCAATTAAGACTTATTCGCGACCACCGAACCACGATGGAAACTATGGCCTATGATTGAAAACTGGATGCATCTCATGTTTTGGAAGCCAAAACTGTACCTACATAATTATTTTTGGTAAATAGCATCAACTCATTATGTAAGCAGCCGGCTCCTAATTAAATTATTAGTTACACATGTGCATTATTCAGAACTGGTAGTATTATTGTAATGCTGCATGGGAGCAGTGACATAAAGTGTCATGAGAAACAAATGCAGTGATGCCATGCGGGGGGCGGGGGGTAAATATAACAGTGACAAAACACCGTTTAAGTGACAGGGAACTAAATTACATAAAATATCTATATCTATATATAGATATATATAAATCTGTATATTTATATCTTTATCTCTATATCTGAATCTATATTTATATATAAATAGATATATAGATATAGATATTACACAGTAAAAGCGTCTCTCGCTGCTCCTGTACTTTGTCACCTCTGAAGTTTTGCTGCCACCTAGTGTTCATTTTATATATTACAGTTTCAAATCTAAAGTGAGGGCATTGTGGGAACTACAAGTTGGTGCAGTGCCTACAGTGTGGCTCCCAATAGGCAAAGGTGAAATGAAGGCTGAGTTATTATAGTGTTTATATTTTTCTTTGGTTTTTATTTTTATTTCGGTTTAAGTTTTTGTCTACAATTCATTTTAATCTCAGCTGGTCTCCGGAGTGGGTTTGCTTGTTCCAGTTTTGTTTTTATTGTCTCAAAAGCTTTAATTTGAGTCCAGTTTTTATGAGTTCCAGTGTTTGTTTTATATATTCTTTATATAATATGGCCGGTGCTTGTCAGAATAGGTATTCCAATACAAACACAACACTTTGGCCACATTTACACTACACAGTTCAAGTGACCCAATTCGTTTTTTTTTCCTCCCATGTGACTGAATTTGGATATGCATGTAAGCAGAAAAAAAATCACCTGCATTGGGTATCCTCAGATCCGAATCGGGATTTGATCATATGTGGATTAAAATCAGATATGAATTGGATATCTGCCAGTGCGACTGCAGTGTAAGCGGACAGATCGGACGTACCCTGTCGTTGCAAGTCGCACGTCATCGAAAATGCGCAGATTGATGACGTATACACACGTCTGCCCGGGGCAAGCTCGGGGCTGCATTTAGTCCATTGAAAAGGGAAACGATGGCTGGCGGCAGCCAGCGGAGTAATGCGTCCATTTCTCAAGTTTGTTTATTTCAGTGTTGTTGTCACCACCTGATGTTGTCACTTCCGTCTCTGTACCTGCGGGTGGTTGTTTACCTGTGTTTTGGGCGTGTGCACATGCGTCTTGTTTCAGTAAGTGTAGTCACAGTGATATCACATATGGGTCACTTTGAAAGTAGGTGTAAACTGACAGTCAAAATAATCAGATATAGGAACTGATTCAGAATTGGGCAGTAAGACCTGAAGTGTAAACGCAGCCATCAACGCCTTCTCATGCTTGGTGTGCTCATTTACCCAAATTTATTACAGTTAAATACAATGTTTTTCCGCTCCTAGTTTTGGTTTTTAGTTAAGTAGAATAGCCTTGGCTCAGTCAAAACCTTTCGTTTCACCTGAGTGTACCAGGAGATGCATGTGAATTTTATTGAAACAAGTGACTCAAAATGCCAGTGAAGAATCAAACTATTTAGCAGTTAGGTGAAATGCTTTATTTGTGTTATCTTCTGGATTCGGCTTTCAAAAACATGGGTATACTGCCATCAGATTCTTCAACATCACAGTGATCGTTGTTTTGGGTGAAGGAAAAATCCCTTTCTTGTCACTCACTGCGGATCATCACATCATCTTATTTACAACTCAACACCACTTCCACAATTGCTCTCCTGCTGATTGTTAGGCAAAATGGTAACGTAAAGCGAGTACAAATAATGACAAAACAAGTCAGTCGACAGTCACAAATTCATTCAAGAACTCTGAAGCAGATTTGCTCAAATGTTTTATAATTATAGTGATCGGCCTGCACAAAAGAAAAGTGTTTTTGGGTCAGTTTTTAAGCAAATGCATTTTAGGAATCATGACAACAGAAGTGCCATTCTCCCTGCAGTCACACGGTGCTCCCATGCTGAATGACACCTCAGCGAATGGCAGAAACGAAGAAAAGGTACTGTGGCTCAAACACACTAAGGACAAAAGTATTGGGCCACCTACACCTACAGGAGCTTTGTGCAATGGTTCAACCCCCAAAAACTGGTTGCATTGTGGGCAAGTTCCTTAGTTTGCACCTTGGTTCAGGAAATCTCGAACCAAACCAGTTTGAGAATCAGAGGCATAGGAAGCCACCCCAGACTTTAATCACTGATGGTGTGTGTATCTTTGTGTTGTTTTTTAGTGATAACCACCAGCCTCTGCAGGGACAGGTTACATGGTGCTCGCTTGGTATCTGGAAACTGAACATGTAGGGTGTGTGGACTGTGAAGATAAGCTTCACTGTTGATGTGCATTATATGGACTAAAGTATTAGACCACCTACACATTCCACCTACAGGCTTCTTTCCCCAGTGATTGTAAAGGCAGACTGCATGGCTGGGTGCTTAATTTTACACACCTGCAGTGCGGCAATGGGATTCAATAAAACACCTGAATTCAGTGATTAAGAGGTGTGGCCCAATATATTGTCCATATAATAACAATAATAATAATAATAATAATAATAATAATAATAAAACTTTATTGTATAGCACCTTTCATACAAGAATTGCAGCTCAAAGTGCTTCACAATAAAAAGAACATCATTTGAAACACCTTAAATAAAACATAAAAAAGAATAAAACACAGCACAGGGTGGAATTAAAAAGAAAAGGCTAAAAATTGAAATAAAATTGGAAATAAAACAAAAGATGGAAATAAAACAATAAAAGACAACAGTGTGGAATAAAATAGGAGCTAGTTAAAGGTTTTAGTGTTTATGAGCTGCTAACCTCTGTGGTATGACAAATATTTGGACAGAAATTGCAGTGGTTTGATCAAATCACAGAGGAAAAGACATTACAACCCTACATTGACCTCCATGGTGGCAAAAGTGACTTTATATGTTATAATAATAATAATAATAATAATATAACGTGGAACTTAACATAAAATTAACCCACCCAAAGTCTGTGAAACCGTGAGAATAGTTGCTACATTTAATATTCCCATTGAGTTAATGGGGATGCTATTTACTTGGAAAGGGTTTATTAAGATTTACAAAGGGTTGTTGAAATGTGAAACCGTTAAAAACATGACAGTTTAGCAACTTCCCTGTCTCCAGTTACCAAACCAGCCAGCTTGAAACATGTCGACAACATTTCACTCACCTTTTTTTTTTTTTTTTTTTTACGGGACTATGAAATACATGACGAGGAGCAAAGCGAGGTCGAACAGCACGAAGAGCCAGGTTCAGGTTTCAGGTTTTCGCCTCCCATCGTACACGCCTACACTGGCTCCCGTCTTCGTCTGCGCTCGGCTGTTTCCGGAAAGGCACGTCGAAGACACGTGGAAAGTCGGGTTTCGTCTTCCAAAATAAGAGCACGTCAGACTAAAGTAACAGGTTTCTATCACCACAAAATGAACCTGCGTAAATCCCTGAAAATCAAATCCATTGGCCCGTTGTTATACTGTCTTTATATCAATCAATCCCGCATTTTTTCCATGTAATCAAATACAAGAATATTTTAGATTCTGACTAGGAAATATCACCACCAGCACCTAAACCTCACTAAAGACTAAAACTAAAGGCATTTTCTGTATATTTTTATTTTACGTTAGTTAGTTTTGTACATACATGATAGTTTTTTTTTCTGAAGTCTAGTTTTTACTTTTATTTCAGTTAACTAAAATGTTTTTTCCACAGTTTTAGTTATTAACTGTGATAACCTTGGCTCAATTGAAACGTTTTGTTTCACCTGAATGTAAATTCTATTGAAACAAGCCACTCAAAATGCCAGTCAAGAATCAAATGTCAAACCATTTAGCAGTTAGGTGAAAAGCTTTATTTGTGTTTTGTTTTTTTTTATCACGGGTATAATGGAATCAGATTCTTCAACATCACAGTGATCGTTGTTTGGGAAGGAGGGAAAAAATCCTGTTCTTGTCCCTCTGGTGTCTTTCAAGACACACAGTGGATCATCACATCATCTTATTTACAACTCCACACCATTTCCACAACTGTTCTCCCCTCTGTTCTCAGAGCTTTGTTGTCGAGCCGCTTATTATTAGGCAATGTAAAGCGAACACAAATAACAACAAAACAAGTTAGTCGATAATAAAAAATTCATTCAAGAACGCTGAAGCAGATTTGCTCAAATGTTTTACATTCATAGTGATCGGCCTGCACAAATGAAAAGTGTTTTTTGGTCATTTTTTAAAGCAAATGCATTTTAGGAATCATGACAATAAAACTGTCATTTTTAAATATTACACATATTTAGTTGGAAACGCATCGGCCCCCTGCAGTCACACAGTGATCCCGCGCTGAACCGCACCACAGCAAACAGCAACAGGTTACCAATGAGGAAAAGGTGCTGTGGCTCAAATATCTGACATGGAAGTAGGACGCCTGGGGTTGACATGTTGGAATCACATGGTCTGAGTCCTGGAAACCTGTGACTCAATATCCAGTCATGCAGCTTTCATTTCAGTCACAGCCGGGCAGGCGTCCATGACAGCAGGGCAGGACAGCACATCACGTATCAGGCGTCCAAATCCACATGGAAGACCTAGAAACAGAAACAATGACATTTAAGACTTTCATGATGCTTTTATGTAGGACTGCACTCCTGGTTCACCAACATTATCTGCAGAGAAAAAACTGGGGGGTGCAGGTGTCAGAGTCACAGTGTCCTGACAATATTCCTGTGACAAATGACTGAATGATCAAAGGACAAACCCATTAATCAAAAAAACATCAGTCAGTTCAGGTGACAGCAAAAGGGCATCATTAAATTGGGAGAAAAATGTGACAAAATACTGAATGAATGAATATTCTTAACTAATATGCACCCACAGTACTGTACGGCACTCTGATAGTATTTCCACTGATGATAGACACTCAGTGGCTGCTTTATCAGCTCCACCTGCAAAATCTAATCCAATCCAATCCAACTGTTGTGCCATAAAGTTTCCTTTCCTGCTGCCTATAATGCTCAGCTTTTCTTGTTGTCACAGTAATAGAGGTGTTCATTCACTTCTATGTTTGGCATTGAGCTCATAGTTAGTGCTGCTGTTGGACTGGACTGCATTTTACTGACAGCTGTTTCCAATATTCTGTCCCCCTCTGTGTATACAAATAGGAGGGACAAAAACATAGAAACACCTCTCAATATAATGTAGTCCAGTGCAGGACCTCTGCAAACTACAAACACAATAATAAACATAGAATTAAATTGACACATTCTGCACAATGTCAACACGAACTGAACATTATAAACATTGTTAAAAGGCAGATTTATGGCAGAGCTGCTGACCTGAACTGCATTAGACTGTACAGGTGGAGCTGATCAAGCAGACACCGAGTGTACTTAATCTTACAGTGTTTGCCTGTTTAATGTTTCTACATATTTTCCATTTTAAAACTCCATATTTTTACATATTTGAAATTCCCGAGTGGATTTGAAAACATCTGTCTATGGTGTGTGTTGACGGTAGGCAGTAAATATGACTGTACACTAGGCCATATATCACAAAATGTCAACTAGAATTACACACATTGTGCACTTATAACTATAAAAAAAACGATTTTCCCAACCTTTCTCAGGATTGTGGCCAATCTCTAAACTTCTGGTATTTATCAAATATAATTCACAGACTTAAAAGCTCTGAAACACTCACGTTCATCATTATCACCAATTCACTTGTTAAGTTATTCCCACTTTTCCACCAACAAGAAACCAACTCCGTTCTGGTTCGTATACCAAATTGTGAACCGTTCTCGGCATTTCCACCAAATGTTGATTGGTTCCCAGATGGAAAAGTTGGTTCTCAGCTGGAACCAGAAAATAATAGTTCTCAAGCAGGAACAGAGTGGGCGTGTATTTCTCTATAAGGAAAGATGACGACGACTACCAAAATGTTTTTGCACACATTAAAAAGATTTCCTCACACTTGCACATACGTCTTAAAATAAAAACATTTACACTTGCCTTTCTATGGGCACAAGTGTGCTTTTTCCAACACATCATACTCATTTCTCTGAGAAAGAATCAGCTGGTACCAACACTCTTTACAGTTAATTAATCTCAATCTGAACCCTATCAGGCTCAGATTATGTAAAATAATTATTCCAGCAGGTATGAGGGGTCGGGCTCTGTGCTGAAGGAGTGTTTACTTCTGTTGTGCACACCCACCATCGATGATAAAGTGTTTCCACTCCAAAAACTGGTCTGTATGCAGGCCAGTCCCCCAGTTTGCACTTCAGTTCCATGAATCATGAACCAAACCAGTTCAAGAACCAGAACCAGAAGGCATATGAGGCCCCTCCACGCTTTTAATCCCTGATGGTGTGTGTAACTTACAATGTCTTCTGTTTTTGTTTTTGAACAGAGAAAAAAAATAATAATAATTTGAAAAGAAAAGACATTACAAGCCTACATGACCACCGGGGTGGCGAAGGCGAAGTTAAATGTTAACCCATCCAAAGCCCGTGAAACCGAGAGCACAGTTACTAGCGCTGTGTTAAATATTCAATTTGAGTTAATGAGGATGTTATTTACTTAGGAAGGACATCTTTACAAAGGGTTGTTGAAATTTGAAACCCTTAAAAACACGACACAATACAATTAAAAGTAACATTATAAGACCCTATCGCGTTCGGGTTAGCATAGCAACTTCCGTAGCCGCCCTCTTATCTCCAGTTACCAAACCAGCCAGCTTGAAACATGTCGACATTTCACTCACCCTTTTTTTAAGGGAACATGAAATACATGACGAGGAGCAAAGCGAGGTCGAACAGCACGAAGACCCAGAAGTCGAACCAGTAGGAGTGCTGTGGTAAAGACACCACGGCTCCTTTGGATTTCACGTTTTCGTCTCCCATCGTAGGAGCCTCCGCTGGTCTCCCGTCTTCGTCTGCGCTCGGCTGTTTCCGGAAGGTCACGTCGAAAAACATGTGGAAAGTCGGGTTTCGTCTTTCAAAATAAGAGCACGTCAGACTCAAGTAATATATATATATATATTTTTTTTTTGTTATATAAGAAATGTTTTTTTTTTTTTTTTTTTTTTTAAACTCCACAACAAAGATCACATAGTCCCTTAAAATTAAATTCACTGCACTATTGCTGTATTGTGTTTATATTAATCAACCCAGTGGCTTTTTTTTTTATATATAAGAAATGTTGTGTTTTTTTTTTGTTTTTTTTTAAACTCCACAACAAAGATCACATAGTCCCTTAAAATTAAATTCACTGCACTATTGCTGTATTGTGTTTATATTAATCAACCCAGTGACTTTTTTCCAATGTAATCAAATACAAGGATGACATTTTTTTTTTTTTTTTTTTTTTTTTTTTTTTTTAGTGTAAGGGTTATATTCAAAGCCCAGACTATCTGAGACTGTACAGAGCGGGGACTCATTTTTCCTGCATTACCCTCTCTAATTCATCTGTATTGAAACACTAGATGGCAGAAATGCATCAGCAGGTGCCTTGTTCTCTGGGCTCTGGCAATATGGGTTGTTTCTCAGTGTGATGGCACAATAACAAAGGTATTCCAACACATTTAGAAAGTAAAATATGCATGAACTGTGGCCTGCTCTTGGTGATCATCATAGGGTAAATTATTCAGAACAAAATTCATGATATTTTCAGCCTTTTCCCCCTAATATACCATATCTTCTTCTGACTCATGTGAGGTTGGCGCTGCTTGCTATGTGGTGTAAACCACTTGAACTCCCATTTTCCCTTCAATTTCCCCATAAGTGGCTTCAAAGCCAGATTTTTTCACATATTCTGTCTGCTGGTTGCAGTGCTTCATTGAAGCTACATCACACTTATAACGAGTGGCATATTCAAACCCAAGATGCCATTGTTTTACAGCGGCAAATAAAACACATCATGCCAAGTGTGTCATTTTCTACACTTTTCCCTGTAATTCAGAAGGACATATCTGATGTCTTTGCATCTCCACTAAAATTTAAGATAAAGTTCTGCGGGTTCCAACAAAGCAGCATTTGTAATGACTAACCCACCGATGGGACTGGCAGAGTTGAAGTGATTTTAAATGAATATCAGTGGTTTTACTCTCCACTACTGTCCGAGCACTCACCCCTCCTCAAGGTGAAAAAATCAACATGAACACACACACACACAAAAAAGAGCACGACGAGTTGTTTTGCTTGTGTGACACCAAATACCATTTATTAGGGCTTTACAAAGACTACAAAATCCTCCAGATGAGTTAAATCACTGTCTCTGTCTATTTACATGATATGTTACATACAAATGTACAAAATATAAAACATTTAAGGACAAATGTTGCACCCAAAAAAAAAAAAAAAAAAAAAAACATAACAAAAGAAAAAACTTTCTCTCAAACCGGAGTAAATGCTATGGTTCCAACTGAGATGTAACTGCAAGTGTACGTGGAAAATATATCGGCTGATCGTCAACACAATGGCATACACTGTTACGGTGTAGGAGTTTGTTGGCTCGGGAGCTGATGGCCTATGACAGGAGTGGGGCGAACCTGGCGGGGGGGGGGATACAGTGTGCATTTGCATTCTGAATAGAGAGAGATCTAAGTTCTGGTTTGAAGCGAAGGTACCGACTAGGCTAGGACCATCCTGTTACCACGGTTACCGTCCCCCATGGCATGCAACTACACACCCTGGCAAACATAAGGCTGGCGAAGATGGCCAGAAACGTGTGAGCCACCGGAGGCCCGTGTGAAGCCGAGCGCAGGTAGGATTGTACAGTATAGGATTGTCCTGAGGTTGTGACAACGTCATCGACTGACTTCTTGGTCTCTGATGGTTTTAATTGACCGGTAGCACCTGTTGGTTGTTGTCCAAACGTATACAGTACGGTGTCGGGTCAGCTTCTGTGCCTCGGAGGGCCCTCGTGATGGCAAGCTTGTGTTCAAACGTCAGGAGAGGAAGTGCTTCTAAGGAATTATGGGCATTCCTACGGACGGAGAGAGATATAATGGTGGGATGAGGGGGGAAACTGGAAAAAGTGCCTGTTTTTTTTTTTTTTTTTGTTCTCGGTCAGTGATTTAGTGGAAACGTTGCTATACTGAGTTAAAAAACAGAGTTTCACACTGTACACTGTATGCCTCCTGCATAGGCAAAACATCCAATCATCACAAGACATACACCTGTTTCTGACAGCGTGTTGAGTTTTTGCATTTCTCTTTTTTTTTTTTTCTCTGTCGGTTTTCAAAATACAATAATTTTCTCAGCGGGTTAAGCATAATGTAACATCAACAGGGCAGAATGCATCTTTGATTCACTGTGCAAGACTTAACTATTTACAACCCACCCCGACCTCAAGTGTGCAAAACCAACCCACTCATTAAACAAAGAGAGGACAATCAAAATTCAAAATGGCTTCCGTCCAATGCGCGCATACATAAAAGTAAAAGTCTCTTCTCGAAGCTCTGAGCATGCTTCTTGGGCTAGAAAACCGAAAAGGGTTTGGGTTGTGCTCCTGTCATTTCAAGTGAGCCCAGCTCAACTGGGTGAAAAACAACAACAACTAAAAAATATCCCACCCCCCGTTTTTTTTTTTTTTTTTTTTTTTTTCTTTTTCAAACGTTTGTACAATATTGGTCAGTTTTAAATTCAAATACAGCATGAAATTTATGCGCTTTTGTACTGTCAGAAACAAGAGAGGGCGGTTTGGAGGGGAAAGGACCGACAAAACAAGTGAGGTTGTTTTTCCCACTACAAGCAGTATTGAGAACTCCCATGTAGCACACTCGAAGAATAAGCCCTCACTGAGACATGAGAACATGAACCCACATCAGATTCAGTACATTAGCAGGAAGCAGATCATCATCATCATCATCATCATCCTCATTGTCATTAACGTCACATCTTCTCACTACAGCCAGCGGGAGCCGAGGACGCTCCCCTGGACTTTTGCACATGTAAGGCAGTGAGAGAGCACCAGTTATCATTGTTCCCTTCTTCAGCTTGTGGACTGAACTACTAATTTAAGACCACACCTGGGCTGGCTTGCATTTAAAAATACTTTTTTTTTTTTGTTGTTGTTTGTTTGTTTTTGGCACCAGATAGGTGCAGTTTGCAGACCAGAGGTTTCCAAAGTGGAGTCTGGGGTCTCCTGAGGGTCCTCGAAAGGGTCCCAGAGGGCTGTGAGCTTGATGAAAAACACTTTTGAGTCAATAGTCAGTTTACTTCTATTTAATCTACGAATCATGACAGAACGCAGGAGAAGGCCTACTTTGATCAGAGGCTTTATGCTCTATTATTTCTCCAGCTATGAGCAGTTATGTAGACCTGATTCTCTTAGGTTGTATCCAATAAAAGAAAACCTACGTCTGTGTGGTCTGATTCTTGCCTATTGGGGTCAAATAAAAAGTTTGGGAGTCTGCGGTTTAGACCATCACAGGACAACATGTGAAAGTCACTTTGCGGTATTTTCCTGTGATTCGTCTATCTGAATCTGGTGTGATAAACCCCACCCGACTGGTGCTCAACGAAGATTAAAACAAACACTAAAACAACTGTTTGCTATATCACCCGATTCTGTCATGACTCACAGAGAGCACCACCTGTTGGTCTCTTGGTGCATCGCATGCAGGCAAGCGCCAACGGGCTGAGGAGGGCAAAAAAAAAACAACAAAAAAACAAAAACCTCAAGAACCATTTAAAATAAGTTTGCAACCTTGGTCAGCTTTGTGTTGTGACGAACACATCTGTGTGTGTGTGTGTGTGTGTGTGTGTGTGTTCATGGCTGTGTACATGCACGTCTGGCAGTAAATCAAACGGGAACATTGGCACTTGTCCATTTTTCTTCACAGTGGCGGTGTGGCTGGATGACACACAGACAATGCGCTTTCGTTGTGCTTGTTGTTGGCATGCAGGGCAGCGGCCGGCTTGGCAGTGCCTGACACTGAGCAGGTTCAGGGCAGGAGACCAGCACCAACTGAGGACCGAGTTGAGGGCAGGAAGGATGGGATGCCTGGTGTGTGTGTGTGTATATATATATATATATGTGTGATAGTAATACTTTATTGATCCCTGTAGGGCAGTAGAGACTTTGCAGTTGCATCACAAATCAACTGGCAGCCACATCTGGCACCACCACAGAGGTCCACCGGTGAACTTGCAGTGTATCATGTTTAACGGTGCGAAACCCAACGACCCAACCCAGTAAATAAAAGCGTGATAAGGTAGATTTGTTTTCCATGTGTAGCAATTAACGCAGCAAACTCACCTCATCGCATTTGTCGTATATCTTATGAATCCACTGCGATTTCCTTATCCTGTTTTCAACGTCATCATCCACCGTCCTGGAAGAGAGATCTCTGCTCGCCTTAACCCTTTATAGGGCAAGTGACTATTTTTGGTAATTTCATAAGTTTTACATATCAGGCCCATCTCCTGTCTCAGTTAGTTCAATAATCATTTGGTCTTCACCCAGCCAATCAGCAAAGATCGCTCTACATCCCAGGTCACATGATTGTGGCATTTGACCAATCTCAATGGCTTTGATTTTCTATTACAAAATGAAAATTTTAGAAAAATTTTATAGAAGTAATAAAGTCCTGTCATGTTCTCTAATAACAGTCTAGGGTTGTTTTTTGAATTTCAAAGTATTTCAATGAGTGCCCTATTAAGAGTTAAAGTTTTTTCCTATTTTTCTCTCCGTTCAAAGGTTTTTTTAGAGAGTCGTTCCTCATCTAATGTGAGGGTCTGAGGACAGATGAGGTTGTATTGCTGTAAAGCCCCGTGAGGCATTTTTGTAATTTGTGATACTGGGCTCTGCAAATAAAATGGACTTGATTTGTCTTTAGCCGGCAGGGCGCCAAATTTCCCCTTGGGGATCAATGATTCTGATTCTGATCATTTAGACATACATATACATACAGAAATGCAACCACCATTGCCCAGGAGCTGTGGACCTCCACTATGGCTGCCAGAAGGAGCATTACATCACCTGAAAGCCCTAAACTCGTTTTTTCTCTTTCCCGCCTCCACAAGGAGGTCAGAGGTCAGAGGTCAGGGTCGGCAGCCCTGAGGCTGGTAGGGACACTGGTGGTGTGGGTGCATGTGAGCGTGAAGTTTGGACCCTCATCATCTGGCCACAGGACCGTCTCCTTGCTCACTGCTCCGCTCTGCTGCCCAGGTGTTTAGTGCATCTGTATGAGCACATGTGTGTGTGTGTGTGCGTCTGTGTAGAAAAGCACCTCTGTAAACAAGGAAAGCAATAAACAACAAAACCTGCCCCCACTGTAAACATCTTAAGATAATATTAACTGTGATTGAAAAAAAAAAAAATCCAGTTTCATATTTTATATCAAACTCTTCACTCTCTCTATTTCTGACATTTTGGAGACCGACGCTCCAAGGTGAGAATGACAGAGGGAACTGTGCCTCGATTTCTGCGCGTCGCTCCTCGGAAGTCAACTCCAGAGGAAATGAATGTCCCTTTAACGAACACCTCCTGCCTATATATGAAGAGCTTTATTGTATTCTAAAATGTTATACACCCATTTAAAAAAAAAAAAACAGCTGTAAAATACAGGGGGTCCAATCGGTACGAGTGTTATTTATCGTTCACCAAGGCCTTAAGTCGGCGACTATCTTCAAAAACATACAATAATTATTTTAATGTTGTGCTATTAATCATGTGTGATTTTTTCTTTCTTTCTTTCTATTTTTTTTTTTTCCAAATGGCCGGTATCCCATTTCGGATAATAAAACCCTTCATATATCACATGTCTCATGGTGTATCTGTGCACTGGTTGGAAGGTGTCAGGTCGTCGCCATGGTTCTAGGATTCCGAGGTTCCGGAGTTCCGGGGGTTCCCGAGTTTTCCCGAGTTCCAGGGTTCTGGTGTTCCGGAGATCCGAGGGGTTCCCAGGGGTTTCCGGTGCTCCGGGGATTCCGGGGTTCCGAGGTGTCCCGGACGTCCGAGGTTCCACGGTTCCGAGGTTTCCGGCGCCCCCCGGTCTCATAACGCCGACTCCAGCGAGGAGTCCAGCTGGTCGTCATGGTGACTGGTGCTGTCGCTGTCGCAGCTCTGCGTGCTGGAGTAGTTGGCCGCCTCCTGCAGCCGCAGAAGCATGTTCATCTGCAGACACACACACACACACACACACACACACACACACACACATTTTAAACAAGAGAGACTCCACAGGTGAGAACATCAGGTACGTAAAGCAGCAGGTGATTCACTGTGATGGTTTTATGGCTTGCGGCTCCTTTTTATCCCAAAAAAACAAATCGGATCCCACTTCTTGTAACTTCAGCTAAACTCAATGGACTTAGTTGCTGGCTCTGTCTTTTATGGACTTTTACTGTATTTTATGGGGACCTCTTCTGTTTTTATTGTAATTTTGTTTTTGTTTTATCCTCACTTTTATTTTTGCTTTTACATTTTTTTTTTTTATTGTATTTTATTGTATTATTTTTATATTGTTATTTTATTGTGAAGCACTTTGTAACTGTGTGTTTTGAAAAGTGCTATACAAATAAAGGTGTTATCATTATTATTATTGTTCTTGTGATTTCCCTTTTCTGCTGTTTCTACCAGCTACAGTGGTGGAAAAAAGTTTCCGGACACCCCATGCATTTGTGAAATATTGCATTAACAAATCACTCTTAGGTCTTCAAGTGCAATTTCCTTTAGTACAGTCACAGCCAAAATACTAAACAAATCCTAAAAAAGCCATTAAAAAAAAAAAATTGGTTGGTTCCATAAAAATACATAAGAAATTTTGAGCATTCGGTCATTTTGGTACCAGTGATGAAGGTCGTTCTTTTTATTAAAAGACACAATTTTTGTTGCCAAGCTTGGTGTCTATATAAAGCAGCACATCTGAAAGCTCTTCAGACACAAAAATGGCTAAAACAAGGAACCTAACGCAGGAAACACGCCTGAAGATAAAGATTCAACTGTCAATAATTTAGTTTGGTTAGTTTTTCTTGTAAACAATAAACAAAAAAATATAATTTTGTATTTGTTTGTATCTGTCTAACGCAGCCACACCTTTTGAAACACAAAAAAGATTTTTCCACAAATATTTCATGATAATATTTGAGATTGAGAGATTGTGTAAAATTTTAAGGGTGTCCGAAAACTTTTTTCCACCACTGTAAGAACTATTCACCCTTGGTTCACATGTTGTTATGCTCAGTGTTGTGCATGAATGTGCTAAATCAGGCCTATTCAATTGGCGGCCCGCGGGCCACATGCGGCCCAGAAGCAATTCCCGAGTGGCCCAGCTCGTGGTTCAACCAAAAAAGCAGAGAAAAACATTCGCGAGAATGAACTCGAAATCCCTGCAGTAGTTCAGAAAGTGAATGCAACACTCCACGTTGCCTAGCAACACACAACCAACTCACACTGCAGCGCGTTGTTTTGAAAGTTACTGATGCTAGCGGCTCAAAAGTATGTCTTTTTCAACCCTTAAACGAAAAATTGACGATGAAAACCGCCGTTTTAAATGTCTGGAAAATGTCTGGCCCAGCTTAAGGTCTCGGTTAAAAATCTGGCCCAACTGAATTTGTAATTGAATAGCCCTGTGCTAAATGAACAGCGTTAACTGAGTGCGCTCATGTCTTTGGCGAACTGAGCGTATCTGTTTGCAGCGAATGAACGTCATGTTTTGTGGCAGCCGAGGATGAGGATTTACAGGAACCGGCACGCAGCGTGGCTCGCGCAACTTCAGACAATACAGCTACCGGCTACTGCAGAAGCCGTTCCATGTGAATATTTGAGTTTTATGGAGAAATCCGTCCAGATTCCAATGGAAAAAAGTCTCACGTTTGTGCAAATCGTGCCCACTGGGTCTGAGAAAACAAGCCCTCGAATGTGAGGAGACACATCGAGCTGAGGCCTTGGGGAATATTGACGAGTGAATGATGATGACAAGAAATCATTAACAAAGGGTAAGACCGAGTAATGATTGTGATTCTGTAGTGGCAGCCAGTCCAGTGATGCATTTAGTTTGGGAAGTGGGCGATGGCAATGACTGGGGGCTGGAGATGGATGGAGGAGGTTCTACTAAGAAAGAATAGCTCATAAAAACAAAACACAAAAAAATGGAAGAAATGAATGTGAGCAAGTTCATTTTTGGCACTGTGAACTTAGATCCAAATTCAAAATTTGAGCTTTGAACCAATTATTTTTTTAGTTATGCTAGGCTTTTCAAGTAGGAACTGCTGGCCATCGGATGTCAACATGCATCCTCTTATACGCATAAAATCTTCTGTTTGGGGTCTTTTTCTGCAGCCGGGTCAGATTGCGTTGCCGTTTTCACTCCTGACTAAACCGTACTGCAGTAATACGGGAAGAGGATCAAGACTCGTGTTCTTCTGCGACATCTGAATTCAAATGGCACGGTTCTTTGCCGTCCACAAAACCGAATTAAAGGAGTTTGAATGAACCGCTCCAAACAGACTCGTTGGGACTGAACCAGTCTCTCTCAAATACCCCTTTTCCACCAGGGCTGGTTCGGAGCCGTTGCCTGACTTAGCACCAGTTTTTTGGTTTTCCACTGCCCAAGCACCGGCCAAACTGGTTCCAAACTGGTGCTAGGCAAGCACCGACTCCGAGCAGGGGCTAAACAGGAGCCAGAGAAAGAACCGATGACGCGGCCCACCGCGTCATTGGTGGGCGGGGTTACAGACTCAAACGGGAGCAGCAATCGCTATAAACGTAAAGCTAAACATACTCACCGTTCGTTCCGACCACGAATACGACGGGTAGCCGGCAATAATTGCGTTTTTCGCCTCTGGACCGCAATGTAGGCTTGTAAACACACGAGCAGTATTTGCATCGCTACGGTGGGTCGTCCATGTTGGTTATTGTGATTCCAAGCGAGCGTTTCGCACACCCATGTGATCGCGTTTTACGATGACGTAATGATGTGGCTCCGCTTGGCTCTTGGTCGGTGGAAAAGCAAACCGGTTCTTTGTTGGCACCAGTTAAACACCGGCTCTAGCACCAGCTCCAAACTAGCACCAGGTGTTTTTTGGTGGAAAAGGGGCAAAAAATGACCGACGGGAGCGCACTGTCCATGCTCCTTTGAAAACACACTCTATGCAAAGTCTAATGACCCTGACAAACTTTGTTCATGAGATTAAAGATATTCTGAATCCCTGTGTTTCACTCAGTAAAATCACCTGCACCTCCCCTCATCCCTGCAATGGAGCTAATGGTGGAAATAAAGCAGAAGTGCTGCATGTCGGCACGTCGCTTTAAGTATTCCCAAATTGAGGTTTGGCGCACCTATGAGGCTCTAAGTGGTTACGCCTGGACACACACACACAAGCTGCAAGATTATCTTAAATATTCTGGGAAGACAGAGAGAGAGAGAGTTAATTTCCATCCCCCCAGTTATTGCAGCCCACGAGGAATTAAAGGGTACTCAGCCAATAAACGAGTGTCTTAGATTTAGAGAGTGTGTGTGCGTATGTGTGTGTGTGTGTTCTTGCATGCATTACAGGCTTCTTTATTTGCTTTACACTTTGCAGAAGACAGGGTTACACTCTGGAAAGCAGCGACCTTGGATTTACCGAGTGACTTTGCCATAAATCTGTGACTTTATGTTTGTGTTTGATGGACCGAGCATCTGAGAGCATTTGGTTTGGATGTGTATCCTCATGCAAGTAAATAGTGTTTGCTCTCATAGCGCCTTATTTTCTGCTTCTGATTGTTCTCTGTGTGTGTGTGTGTGTGTGTGTGTCCTTCTGCCTGAATGCACAAGCTAACACACACTCAGCACCGCGCTCTCATCTGCTACTGTTTCATTTCCTGCATAATTTACTTTTATTTCCCTGATCATCTTGTCGTCATGTTTTCCACCGTGTTGTTTCTGTTCTGATTTAGATTCTGCTCTCTGCTCATCATTTACATCTGTTGGTGCTATTTCTCTTTTGTTTGAGTTTCTGTGGGGGGAAAAAAATAGGAAAAACCTCACCTATGCAAATCAGTGACTGCATTTCTTCTGTCTGTGCCTTTTTTTTTTTTTTAATCATTATATATACAGTATCACTTATTGCTGCTGTGTTTTGTCTCTGTAAAACCAAAAAACAAACTGGAGCTGCAAATGCAAGAAAAGGATCCCGTCCCTGGTAATGAAGATGGTGTATATTTTTGGTGTTTGCCCTTCGAAAAACATTTTCTTGTGTGTTTTTCCTGTCCTCCATGATACATATATAACTTTTAGCAACCAAAGTCTGATTCCAAAATAAAATAATGTGAAGATGGAGGATGAATAAAGATCAGGGAAGCATCAAATGTGTATCAAACGGTAACTTGACTAATAAAATCAATAAAATCAAATGGGAAATGTGTAATTAGATTAAAAATAATACATCACAACTCATCCATTTTGAAGTCTATAATACAGAGCTGGTCTTCTGTTTTTATTGTAATTTTGTTTTTGTTTTATCCTCACTTTTATTTTTGCTTTTAAATTTTTTTTATTGTATTTTATTGTATTATTTTTATGCTGTTATTTTATTGTGAAGCACTTTGTAACTGTGTGTTTTGAAAACTGCTATACAAATAAAGGTATTATCATTATTACTATTGTTATTTTTATTGTGATTTCCCTTTTCTGCTGTTTCTACCAGCTAAGAACAATTCACCCTTGGTTCACATGTTGTTATGTTCAGTGTTGTGCATTAGATTAAAAATAATACATCTCAACTCATCCGTTTTGAAGTCTCTAGTACAGGGCTGGTTGAACTGGCCGGGAAAATGAGTTTTCATGCACTCAAGGTTTGTTCTCCCCAGGACAATTTCTCCACCAACAACAACAACATTTTTTTTTTTTTTTTTTTTTGATTTTATATCAGTTTTTAACTGAATTTTATTTATTTTATTATTTACTTGCCTGTTTCTTTATTTTACCTTTTTAGACTGGTTTTCAATTGAATTTTATTTATTTGATTATTTTACCATTTTAGTCTTGCCTTCAACTGAATTGTATTTATTTTATTTACTTTTATTTATTTATTTTTATTGATATTTACTGAATTTTAAATTTTAATATGGATTATCTTCTCTCTAGTGTTTCCTCACTTCGAAGTGGCGAGTGTAGGATAGCGTTTTCTCAGTGTTTTTTTTTTTAAATTCCTTAGTATTTTTAAATTTGTGTGCGTGCGTGTGTGTGTGTGTGTGTGTGTGTGTGTGTGTGTGTGTGTATGTGTGTATGTGTGTATTTATGTGTGGGAGAAGGGGGGGATATATCCTGTGTCTATTGTTTGTTGTATTGTTTTTATGTGTTGCATTGTTTTTATTGTTTTTATGTGTTTTTATGTAAAGCACTTTGGGCTGCTCCTTTTGCATGAAAAGTGCTCTATAAATAAAGTTTGATTGATTGATTGAACAGCTGACGAGCCAAAAATTTGAGATTAAAATCCAACCGGCCTCTTAAACAGCAGAGAAAACGGGACTCACCAACATTAGATCTTTTTCTTTTTTTTGTCTCTTTGATTTCCTTTGGTGTGAAACATCACAGGAAAGGGTTTTTCATAGAATTACCTTGTGCCAATTTTAACTGCAGATGTGCCAGTGCTAACCTGAGCTGCACTAAACTAAACCCGCGGAGCAACGCCCTGTGCCTCACCAGCGGGTCTCCCTCCGTGTCGCTCTGGGACACCTGCTTGGACGAGGCTCCCTCCTTGGACGAGCTGTAGCCGTCGTACCCCACGTCCTCCGGCCGCAGCTGCAGCAGCGACTGGCCGTCCTGCTGCAGGGAGGTGGCGCTCCACGGGTACGTCTCGTTCACCCACTTGGACGGGTCCTCCCACGCCGCCCGCTTCCCGTACAGCTGTGGGCGAGGATCAAGGCAGGGTTTTTGTTTTCGTTTTTGCAATCATGACAGTGCAGTTTTATTCTAAATACTGTGATTGTGATGTAAAGTGCAGCACATGTACAGTGGTGGAAAAAAGTTTTTGGACACCCTTAAAATTTTACACAATCTCAAATATTATCATGAAATATCTGTGGAAAAATCTTTTTTTTGTGTTTCAAAAGGTGTGGCTGCATTAGACAGATACAAACAAATACAAATTTTTTGTTTATTGTTTAAAAGAAAAACTAACCAAACTAAATTCTTGACAGTGTAATCTTTATCTTCAGGCGTGTTTCCTGCGTTAGGTTCCTTGTTTTAGCCATTTTTGTGTCTGAAGAACTTTCAGATGTGCTGGCTTTATATAGACACCAAGCTTGGCAACAAAAATTGTGTCTTTTAATAAAAAGAACAACCTTCATCACTGGTACCAAAATGACCCAATACTCAAAATTTCTTATGTATTTTTATGGAACCAATCAATTTGAAGTTCTTAATGGCTTTTTTAGGATTTGTTTAGTATTTTGGCTGTGACTGTACTAAAAGAAATTGCACTTGAAGACCTAAAAGTGATTCTTAATGCAATATTTCACAAATGCATGGGGTGTCCGGAAACTTTTTTCCACCACTGTACCTCAGTTTTGACTATTTCCATTTCCTGTTTTATATCTCAGAGGCAAATCTTGTACTTTTTTCCTTCCAGCTCCTCCAAGAAAACATCAAATGTGCTGCATCGTTACAGGATATGGAGCAGCTACAGCTTCTTACAGGTTAATGCATCAATAATTTAACTCCCTGGAAGGAACCGTTCTTCACATTGACTACTTTTTTTTTTTTTTTTTTTTTCATTTTTCATGACGTGACGGCGGCTCGTACCTGAAGCCCCTCCCTGACGGCCTCCAGCAGGTAGGGCACCAGCGAGTAGTTCCACAGGTCGGTGAACCA
Source organism: Myripristis murdjan (assembly GCF_902150065.1). Taxonomy (NCBI): domain Eukaryota; kingdom Metazoa; phylum Chordata; class Actinopteri; order Holocentriformes; family Holocentridae; genus Myripristis; species Myripristis murdjan. The sequence goes on along the minus strand of NC_044002.1, from coordinate 22,569,687 downwards.
AACCAGCGATCCTTCAGCATCCATGGGACAGGACAGGAAGAGACGGGGGCCTGGAGGGACAAAAAGAGCCCAGGTAATGAGAATTTGGCGGACAAATGAGGGAAAAGAAGCACTGGGTGTGATAAATTTAGAAGAAATTCGGCTAATATGATCCATGCAGTCTTAGTCTTTCTCTACAAGCACAGTGACACAAAACACTCAAATGCACAGTTTCTGTATTTGTTTATATAGTTGCGTTTTTGTGTGTATCTGTGCCTGTGCTAACATTGTTACAGTCAACTATTGTCATTAACTAAAATGATGAAATATAAAAAATGAGACTTGGTGAACAAACTAACATTTTCCTAAAAATATTTACACTTTTGTTCTTTTTTGTTCAATCCACACTGTCTTAAACCCCAAAAACAATGACATTAAATCATAAAACTATGACTGAATTATTGAAATGACTGAATAATGTATAATGAACCTAACGACCGAAACACAAATAAAACTGAGGCTTTGTGGAAAACCTGAAAATGAGCTAAGACTACACTGTCTACTTGTAAAAAATAACTGAATTAAATTAAAAATATATGCCTGTCTGTTTATATTCAGGGTAAAAAAGGGAATATTTTTTTAGTCGACTCTGCACTGAAGCACAGAAAAATAAAACTGTTAGGTGTGCTGGCAGCTCATTAAAACAGCAGGTTGAATAAAATCATAATTACATCACATCTGCAGTGAACGATATTGATCGATCGATATCAGACATTTATTGAAAGGCAAAATATCAGCCGGATATATCAGCTAAATGATCTTGTGTGTGTGTGTATGAGTGTGTGTGTGTGTTTGTGTGTGTGTGTGCACGCACCGATGGTGACGTCAGACGAGCTGTGGGCCTCCAGGAAGCCGTTGAGGTGCTGCCAGGTCTTGGGGATCCAGTCGATGATCTTGATCAGGTCGTTGCTGCGCATGTTCTTGTCGATCTCCGTCTCGATCAGTTTCCGCCGCAGGAAACGGCCCAGGAAGCCTTTGACCGGCTCCGTGTGGTTGGCGCACAGCACCCACCTGCCCGCCGGAAAGATAAAAAAAAAAAAAAAAAAACTGTGAATACACCTCTCTCGATAAGATCTGCTTTACTGCTCATAGCAACAAGAGCTGCTCCATAAACAACGAGTGTCACATCTGAGCTTCTGCCATTACGACCAATATTACGATTTAATTTTGTTATTCTAAGTCTGTTTTTTGCATTATTTAAGGGTCTAACTGAGGAAGAGAAAAGCAAAAGGGCTTATTAAGTATGTATGCCAGTCCTCTCGTATTTGAGGCGATATAATACGAGCCGTCTATGGCGTTTACAGCGTCTTTAATGAGGCTTTACAATGTATTTTCTTTTCCACATTAAATTTATTCCAGGAGAAAAATCATTTCAAATTCCTTGCGTCGCCAATAATGAGGTTTCCCTGATATCTACCTATTTGCCGAGCCATCAGCAACAATTTTTCTGCATCGAGTAATGATCTATTTGAAGAGGAGAAAAGCAAAGGAGCTTATTATGATCATTATTATGTATTATGTTGATTCTCTCATCAAAAGAGGCTCATATTAGAGGCTATATGACATTTATGCAATTTTCAAAAGGGTTTGGGGTTTCTTTTGGGGGTTTAAAGGTTTTATTTCTTTTAGCGTAGAATTCATATTAAATTAATTTCAGGAAAAATACATCTCAAATTCCTGGCGTGGCCCGTGACAAGTTTTCCCTGACGTCTATATTTCTGCTCAAACGTGCCAAGCTGAACTCATCCGCACCAGGAATGAGTCTTATAATCCACTCGTGTTCATTTAACGAATCTAATTATACAAGAGATGCAATTCAGACGCTTCCCAGGGGAAAATGCTTGTAAGTTTTAATCTGTGAGATTTGAGAAGCAAAATATGGAACTGAAATACACACAATACCTGAGAGGCACGATGATACAAGAAAACTACAAACTGGGATTTTGTGTCACTGTGCCAGTAACATTTTTTTTTTTTTTTTACAATACAGCTGTTGTATTAGTATGACAACAATATCAGGGATAAATCACAGATAAATCAATAATATAAAAAGATTCAGGGAGACAATAACAGCAAAATATAAACGATGGCTGTGCGTCACAAACCTGAAGTTGTGGTGAAGCTCGAGGTTCGGAGAGGACGAGACTCCCTGGTTCATGGTTCCGATGACGTACGGGCTGCATGGAAACACAGCACACACACACACACACACACACACACATCATTACCGACACGTCAAATAAAATAAATTACGCACATTCATTTTTGTCTGCTGCTCCTTGTTTAGTTCGCTTTCAGAATGTATGAATTGAGAAGGAAATCATCAGTCCTGGCTGCAGGATTCCTAAAAGGTTTCATTTAAGACTTTTTTTTTTGACGCTCAAAATAAAAGTTTAAGACCAAATTTTACATGAACCAAAATTGAAGGAAAAAAACGATTACTAAGCTAGAGAAGTTTTGTGTTCATCTCTCTGCATGTGGGATTTCCACCGCCTTCATTCCCATTGTGCCAAGTTTGGGAAACTTCTTGAGCAAAAACACACCGTGCCTTACACAAATTGTCCATAAATCTCGGTTGAATAGCCAATTTTCACTGAATCTGCACATTCAGGGTACGGTGACAGCTATCTCCTCTGTGCATCCCGGTCGCAAACAAAATATGAGTGTTGTTGGTTCTGCTATCCTGATCTTGAGCGACGTTAATGTGGGAGGTATTCTGTAAATTATTAAAAAAGATAGTTGTCATTTTAAATTGCCTCCCAAAAAAAAAAATAACCCATAAAATCCTACTTCCCATGACTTAGCATTTTTAAGATTTTGAAAGGCTGATTTAAGACATTTTAACATCAGTTTTTAGATCAATGAATTCAGTGCCTTTGAAGACTTTCCCAGGATCTGCATGAAACCTGTGGCTGTGTTGAATCAAGAGAGCAGGCTTTGCAATGTGATGAGACGAGTGCAGACGGCATGTTTTGGTGCACACGGGCAAATGCACGCCAACTGGAGGGTAAAATCCGGTATAAATGTGTCTGGATGAGGCCGTGAGAGATCAGACATGGAAATAAAAGTTTTTTCTATCCCCCGTGAGCAAAGATCAGAGAGGAGGCTATGCATTGAGATCCATCTGTTCATCCCTCCGTCTGCCACGGGTGATTTCAGAGCCTCTGCTGGGTGAAACTTGGGATCTAGCGCCTCCATCTGGCCAACTGGGTTGGTTAGGTGGCCACGGTAAATATCTCGCACACTGCCGGGTCAAATAATGCGTTTTTACATTTGTATTCAGTATCCACACAATCGCACTGGTACAATCTGCGCCAGTCGTGGGGAAGGTCACGCTGCTTGTTCATCCATTAATTCAAATATTGAAACATGACACACAAATATAGCTCCTGCAAGTAAAATATTTTCCTTTTCTCATCAGCTACTGTTGATAATCCCAATTGGTAATCCTTGTTTTGTTCTGATTTTTGTCTTGATCTTTTTTTTCCATCACTGTGGTGTTTCTGCACCAGAGATCACCTGTCAATCAAACAGTGTGAGCAGGACTTGGATTTTCTGTTGCTGGAGTTTGAGTTCCTCTTATCTTTGTCTGTTCATGCTGCTCATGCTAACTGCCCGGATCTTCTTTTTCTTTTTATTCCACTTTTTTTGTCCCCCCCCCCCCCCGACTCACCATTTGTGGTATTTGCAGTTGAGGAAGCCGTTGAAGATGTCGCTGAGGGAGCCGATGTGGTGCAGGTTGTCCAGGATGACGACGATGGGCAGCTCCGTCTCCGTCTCCTCTGAGTTACACTGCTCCGCCAGGCTGGACAGGTACTGACGCAGGTCCTGGAGAGGGAGATGTGACGTTTTTAAAATGTGTAAATACACATGTGAATGCAAAAATAAATCAAATGGCCTCAGGACGATGTCACTTCTCAGCTGGAGACAGATGGAAAATATCGTCAGCGTTGAAAAAGCTGAAAATCTAAGGATCTGCAGAAGGCAGGCGTGACTTTTTCTTCATTAAAGGCTCCTTCATTCCGAACTAATCAGGAAAATTAAAGAAAAGATCAATATTTTAATCACTGCAACCTCAAAACGATTTCCCCCCTTGGTGGATTATTCACATGTGAATTCAACAAAGGCAAACCACTGACTCTCTCCATCTAAATGCACGCGGCACAGAAAACACCCCAAACTCTGGGGAGCGGCTGTCAAAAGGCATTCTGGGAAATAACCAACTGAAGCAGAAGCAGATGAAGGATACTGAGAGAAAGTGTGTGCACCAATAAAGTGAATTACAACACTCAGCAACATCAGAGATCAGTGATGTATGACAGTTTCTAAGCATTCAAGGATGGGATTATTTTCTTTAATGAGCTAATGATGTGATGATTTGGCTTAAAACGCCTGTGAAACCTCCTTAATGTGATGTATTTCCTGTTGAAATAGGATGTTGGGGCGGTGAGGGTTGATTTAAAAATGTAAGGTGTAAAGTTTTCAACCATCTGGTGCAGCATGAGGTCACCAATAAAGACAAAGATGTGCAGGTTTAAAGTTCAGGGCGACTTGAAGATGCCTACAACGTCCTGACCTGAACTTTAAAAAAAAACACACACACGACCCTCTCGCTGATCCCACCTTGCTGGACTTCTGGTCCACGTTGAAGCTGGCCACGTTGTGCTCCGTGATTTCCAGCCCCATCTTGGAGACGATGTACTCGGCCAGCTTGGCGGCCAGGAAGGACTTTCCGGTGCCGCTGGGTCCCGACAGGATGATCCGACGGTGCTCCATCAGCAGGTTGAGGTACCGCTGGATGATGGGCTTCGGGATGAGAGTGTCAAACACCAGGCTGTCTATGCTGTTCTCCTTCACACCTGAGCGCACCGAGGGAGGAAAAGGGGCGGACAAAATTTATGGTTTGAACTTCTGAGGCCATCAGTCCATGAGAGAGACATGCAGAATCTGTCTTAAGGCTTTCTTGAAACAGAAACCAATTTTGTTGGGTATCCCATAAGCTAATGAGCTAAACCTGAGCTTGATACACATTTTGAGCGTAAAAAAGCTTGTAAGCATTGACATTAAGATGTGAATACACCTAAATCCAAGAAACTAAGCAACTAATTACATTTCATTACATACTGACATTTCTATCAATTTGTAGCCTTTTAGATCTCTTCTTAAGACTCATTTTTATCATAGGGCTTTTTATTAACCAGTGGTTTTTATTGTAACCTGTTGTATTTTTATTGTTGTGTGGGATCTTTTAATAGCTTGTTTTATCATTGTTTTATGTGTATTCATTTGCTATTTGTTTTAATTGGAAAGCACCTTGCAACTTTGGTTTGGAAAGGTGCTATATAAATAAAGTTATTATTATTATTATTATCATTATTATTATTATTATTATTGTTGTTGTTGTTGTTGTTGTTGTTGTTGTGTGCTTTCTACTATGACTACCGTTGAAACTCAGTAATTTTACTTTTATTTAAGTATGTTTTTGCTATCGTGTCCATTTTAAGTCACATCCATTCCAAACCACCAAATACTGGAATAAACAATACAGTCAATCAGGCATTTGCCCAATTCGCCTCCCTCCAACATCCGAGCTGGGTTTCTGCACTGAAACTCATTGAAGGCTTTTGTGACTTGAGATGCAGCGGCTTCGTACCTCTCAGGCTGACTTTGATGACGTTGTTGTCGCCCACCAGGTAGCCGCAGGGCAGCAGCTCAGGCACTTCGGAGGCGTGGGCGCGAACCACCTCGCCCATCCTGTAGCACACGATGCTGTCCGAGCTCAGACCCAGGCTGGTCAGAGGGTCCACCCGAAACACGTACTCCTAACAGGGAAGAGGAGGGAGCTGCATGATTAAGTGCTTCTGATTATTCATCCTTTGGATTTGGAAGCACTTTTTTGCTTTCTCCCGGGTGATGAAATAAGCTGTCAAACTCCGCTTGAAATCAGCTCATTGAACCGTGCTGGGAAATGTCTCCGTCTTAACAAGTCATTTAGTCTCATATTCAGTGTTAAAGTCTTGTATTTTTCAGTCAAGCGAAGAAAAAGCTGCCAGTGGGATGAGATAATCCCATCGGTTTCCAACACACTTGTTTCAGAAATTTCTTTGCAACTTCTGAAAAGGCAGATCTGCTCACTAGGACCAGAAAATGCCACTTGACTCAAGAAAAAAATCTGAAAACAAGTTGATTAGTAATTACAATGTTGATTAATGTATCCCTGGTTCTTTTGATTTTCTTCAGTTTTATAAGACGACAACATTTTGGGCGATTGATGCCATCAACATCATTGATTTGCACTAAATAGCGACATAAAGTTAGGTTTACCTTGAAGAGACGCCGGATGACCCCGTCCAGGACGTCCCACTTGGTTTTCCCACTCACACCTATGGAGCCGATCAGGTATTCTTGGCTATGCATACCCTGAAGAATTGCCAAAACAGCCAAAAGACCAGAGTCAGGTCAAACACGTTGCTTTACTGGTGTTAAGCTTTTCGATGGTTGAAAAAAAAAAAAGAAAATCTCAAGCCGTACCTTGGTCTTTTTGAAGCTGCTGTTGATGGTGACAACTATTCGCACACTGCGGCCCTCTTTGCGCAGATTTCCCTCGTAGCCGTCGTCCAGCAGAATATCTGAAAACACAACTTTCTGTTAGGAAACACAACTGGCTCAAACATGAAACTGGACTGAGACTTTGAATTAAAGGACATTAAAGAGTATTTCAGTTGATAATGAATCAATTGGTGTTTTTTTTTTTTATAAAGAGTGTACAAAATGATCATGCTGAAAAAAACACAAAGGCGTAGAGACGTGCGAGCCATACGAACAAAAAACAAAGACATGAGCCATTTGGTGGACTTATCAATGTCACCTTCCACGGTTGCATGGAGATTTCCAAGATTTCCAAAGTGCGTGCAAGAAAAATCACCACCTTTTTGGATTTTTATGTTTGATTTCCAGCATGATATATTTTTTTTTTTTTAATTTTCTTGTAGCTCAAACGCACATGTGTCAGAAATGCCACTACAATTCAAGTCAACATTAGTGCCATGCTCTTCCCACCGAGCCGCAGAACCACAAGTGGAGCTGAACTGGATTTGAGTTTCCGAACATCTCTCCACTTCCACAAAATTTGGCGACCCGTCTTCGGATTGAACGTTCACCCAGCAGGAGCCGCACGACATCCAGAATTTGTGTTACAAATTCTCCACTGATTTCCGCGGGTTGGCGCTGACAAAGGGACACATTTACAGAAGAAACAAAGCGTCGCGCCGGCTCCAGACTCAGCGGGGAGCTCGGGCTCGGAGGTTGAATTGTCCTTTCACTGCGCGCTCGCCTGCAATTAAATCTAAACCCTCGCAAGACTGGGTTGTGTTGCCGCGTGGAAAAGCGTGCCCGTTCCCTTTTCTGGCTCGCCGCCTTTGTTTACATCTCCGCGCTAACGTTTTGCTCTCTAACAGCTCCTAAAAAAATGATGGAGGCTGGAGGCTCGGCCTGCTCTGAGCTTGCTGGAGGATCTCTGCACCTTTACGGCCGATCGAATGGTTTCCAAATCCTCATTTTCCCTCAGCTGCCTCTGTTGCTCTTTCATCGCACCGCTGTTGATGTTGTAGATTCATTTCAGTCATCCATGCAGGGATATATCCAAATTCTGTGTTGAAGGCCTTTTTGCAAAATGTTGGATATTGATGCACTCTTTTAGACTACTAGAAACTGTGAACTTTCCATAATCTGTGACTTTTTAAAATCCCTGCATTACTGGGGTTTCCTTTTGTTTCCATTTCCACTCAAGAACTGACAATCAAGGGTATGAAGTTAGTTATAAATACACTTTTTTTTTCATTTCTGATAGCCGAGATGCTCTTATTTTCAGTGTTGAGACTTGTGCATGTGACTTGATTTGTGTTCTCTGAAGCAAATACTTGAGAGTTGCTTTTTAGATCAGCGGCAGAATGAAAAGCATAGACGGAGCATCAGCTACATATAATTTTATTCTTTTCCATTTTTTAAACAGGCTGTTATTGCTGTCACGAAACATCGCAACCCAGATACTTGGGTATTATCAATATTTCCCAATTTCCCAAGTTCATGTATTTGTTAACTTGTAAATAAGATGCACTTGAAGGCACTGTTTTATCACTTCCTGAGCAAATTAGATTTGGGGAAATAGGTGAAATAGGATTCACGGTTCCTATATCAAAAAGGGCTGGAAGCTTTTTCTCTCAGGTTTTGTCTCCACTGGTGTCACCGTTAATAAATATATAGCAACTCGTTTATGGCACTGTGTTTGACTGAGTTTCTATTTCAGGATAAGTTTGACTTTTTGTAAGTACACTTCCAGCTTTAACCTTTGGCAACAAAGGCCCAAAGACCGCGCCCCAGCAGCACCGCCAGCTCCCATCAGCCCCTCTGCCATCCCTCTCTGCTCTTGTTTTTCTTCTTCCCAGACTCCGTTTTGGAGCGGGGACTGGGGTAGTTTGTATTCGGCTGGCTTCCCTGTGCTGAGGGCTCTGTGCTGGGGTGATAACGGCCCGCTGGCCCGCTCGTCTTCCCACGCGTCATTGCTCTCGGCTCATCCCTCCATCAGTTAATGAGGGCCCGCGTCCTCCGAGAGGGCTGCGCTTTCTATGTTAATTACAGGACAAGTGAGAGGGCCAAACTCTTGCACTTCTCAAACAGAGCAGGCCCGCAGAGATTTTCTGTGTGTTCATATGTGTGTGTGTGTGTGTGTGTTTCTGTGTGTGTAACAGGCCCCTACTGTGATACAAGCCCTCGCACTAAAGAGAGAGAGCAGCTATTTCATCATTTCTTGCAGTTTCTCTGGATCGCTTCTCTCTGCAAACGCAATTCTCTCACATTTGCTGTGGCAAGTCTGGAGCAAGCTAATCCAACTCGATGCCACAGACAGACAGACAGAGAGAGAGAGAGAGAGAGAGAGAGGGAGAGAGAGAAAGACATCAAACTGTGTGCTGTGGCTTAAATAAGCAGAGGAGCGTGGCACTTGTGATGCTGTGACTGGAGGCTTAATTCTTAATGGTTACTTCCTGCCATCAGTTACACAAAAAAAAAAAAAATGCACCAATTTGTCCTCCTAAAACCGTAAAGGGCTATTTGTAGTGGGATGCTCAATCCTGATTGGCCCATGAAGGCATTTTGAGGTGCGTCATTCCTTAATAACAATCCACCGATTTGCATCTCATCAGATTACTTTGCATTTAAGAAGTATGGTCAAATTTGTTCATTTCCAAAACCATATTTCTGAAATTAATTACACAAAAATGTGTTACTGACGCAAAACTTCGTAACTGACAGTTCAAGGCTGAGGTAAGATCGCCACTCATCTCGTCTATTGCGGATGCTTGAAAATTACGGCAGATTTTGTTAAAAACCGTTTCACATTAATATTTCATGTCAGCTCAGTAATGCCGTTGGTGTGGAGCTCATCGAGAAAAGGGGGCATTTCTTGTAATCAGCCGCTACAAAGGAGTCCACACTGTGCATGCAAACTCCTAAAAACATTCACTACATTAACAATTTTGGCAGTCGGTACTCTTCTTTAGATTCTGAGGAATACAGCAAAGTTTTTTTTTTTTTTTTTAAATTTTACAGTTTTTCTCTGTTGCATCTGCTTGACTTGGACCTGCATGTTCACATCTTCTATTTACAAGACAGATGCCGCCCCATTGGCAAAAAGCAGAAATTATTCCATTGCTGCCTATTTGTTTTCAGAGGTTATTATCACCAAAATTTAGATTTGACATCAAAGAAATTATACCCATAAATAATATCCGGTAATGTGGCAAGAACTCTGATGACAGGAGGTATGTCTTCTCCTGAAAAAATTCGCTTTAGTCCCATATTCCATGTTCGTTTTTACTCTGTGTTCACATTTTGTCGTGGAAGCTTTGGTGTGCAGGAAATAGAAACAGACTAAGACTGTTTTTTTTTTTTAACCCTTTCCTCTCACCACTTTGTGTCTCATGGCCTGATAAGGACACAGGAAGGCCTCGTTTTCTGCTCACCATTCAGAATTTAAGCCAAAAGGTGATCAGGAGGCATAAAGACGCAGCATTTTCCTGTGTTCTTTTATTAGGCTTGACTAGCAGCTTTGGCATTGCTGGTGTATCGCCGGACTTGGAGCTGTTCCCTCCGTTATTAAAGAATGACATGAGACCGCTCAGAATAAACTGCTGGCCGCCGGCGCTGATTCACGCGGGCGCTTGTCGACGGAGGAGCCGCAGACGCTGACGGTGAACCGACCTGACATGATGGTGTCTGTGATGTTGAGGTTGTTGAGCGACAGGCCCAGGGACTGACGCGAGGAGGACGAGGACGTGCTGGAGGTCTCGGAGGGCGGCCGGGCCGTCTTGACGGGCGTGGCGGTCGGCGTGGCGTTGCCGCTGGACTTGAGCCGGTCGTTCTCCGCTTTCAGCATCTCTATCTCGTTCTGCCCCAGAAAAAGGATGAAATGTAAGACCATTTTTTGGGGCTAAATAATGAGAATGAATGCAAACAAGTCATTATGGATGCTTTTGTTTTGACAACCACAGGCAAAAGGACCCATCAGCAAATCAAATTTAGATTATACTCTTTAAAATGACAATTACTGCAGAGGTTGAGGACAAGAAAGTTCAGAAAATATACTTGGATAATCAGAAAACTGTATTGGAAGCAATGCGCTACCCTGTTCATCTTTTTTCCCATTGTTTTGGAGATTCTTCTAGTTTGTTCTGGATAAGAAACATCAGAAAACAAACCTGCAGCGGTTGTGAAACAGGACCATGCAGCCAGCACATGGACAAAATGCTGACCCTACAGAAACCACTGTGTTGGTAAAAAATAAAACCACCAGTGTCATAAAAAAAAAAAAGAAAAAAAAAAAGAAAATTGACAGTCGAGGGCGAGAAGATGAACTGCACTGCATTGTCCTCTTCTGTAGGGCCGGCTGCCAGTTTCCACAGTGGTTTCTAGTTGTGTAAGCTGAATGAAAAAGTATTATTCTCCCAAAAAAGAATAAACAAAATCAGGTCAACAGAGTGAAAAAATGACCTCTGAAAAAAAGTTAATGTCATATTCTTCTGTGCAGGAACCCAAAACACAGTCTTTGATGTGATGTTGTGTAAATGGAATCAACATTGGTGCAGAAATACACTTAAAACTTGCATAAATTAAACGAATACAGCTGAGAGTCAAGCAGTGTACTGGAAAAACAAAGAAAGATGAATGTGGATATAGAGCCTCTGCAAACAAGAAGTCAAAATTTAACAGAAACTTTGCCGACAAACTCAAAAATTACAAACCTAACCATAATATAATCTGTTTACACGACAAAACAGCCATTTAACTGCATTCAGGCTGGTCACTGTTATTATTTTGAATTAGTATTATTGGAGTTACGGGCTGTGTGAGCGCCTTTTCTAAATTTGAAGCAATATATCGACTGCTAGGTGTTTGTGTCTCCATGGTAAACAGCTCTCTGCCAATGCAATTTCTGCTATAGTTTAAAATCAGACGTGAATGACTGAAATGAAATGGACTGCAGTGAAAAAAATAAATAGCTTATTTGCATGGAGGGCACCGCAATTTGAGCCTTTTTATTCAGCTTCATGGGCCATTAAATTGTTTAATTGCCCATTTTTAGAGTTTGTTCTCTTTCAGACCTCATTAAAATTGAGAATGACAAGTCAATTATTCATGGCCTGTTCTTGAAGTTTACACAGTGTGTGTGTGTATGTGTGTGTGTGCGTTGTGCAACTGGTACGCTAGTTTGTGACCTTTCTTGTGTTTTCCACTGACTTTTTTTCCCATCATGCACATCCATGACTTTGCCAAAACTTTTTCCGACGGCACTCGCGGGTTGGTAATCTGTGAATTGTAGCCAGAATCCCTGAGAGTGTGTTTTTTACTGTAATGAAAGTGTGTTTTTACTGTAATAAAGTGCCCATGCCTGACCGTACAGCTGCACAATCTGTGTTTCTGTCACAGCTCACTGGGAAAACAGCTTTTAGCTTTTTGTCCACTGTGAATAAGCAGAGGGTGCGGCTCTGCATCAGTATCATGCTCTATATAATTTGATAGTGTGTGAAATCCATGACAGTGCACAAGTCTGAGTGGATGTGTGTGTGTGTGTGTTTGTGTGAGTGATGCCAGTTTGTCTTTAACCCTCCCGGCGGCCCGCTGGCGCCCCTCCCGCCGTCCAGAAATCCTCTGAATGTGCCGTTAACTTTCTAACTGGCAGCTGTCATGCCCCGCTGCCTCATGGGAAAAAAAAAAAAAAAACACAACTTGAGCCCAGTGAAAGTAAGAGAGCGTTTTGACAGTCTGAGTCTTTGGATAAAACTGTTTGGCAGAAAAGCTGAGGGTATTTTTCGCGGTGTGAGAAGCCTCCAATTGGGCTCAGGGAACCTTGATAGAGAAAATGAAAATTTACCGGCTTGACGTTTAACATTCGTTTGCTTTGTCGTGTTTAGGTTTCACCATTTTGTTCGTTGGATCTAAATCGGCTCATTCTCTGGACAGTCGGTTGAGAAAGGCTTTGTGAGAAACAGCTGTGGACATAAATGAACTTAAACTGGAACTAAGATTCTGTTAAAAGACCCAGTAACTCTTCAGGCCATGTTTGATCAAAGAAACAGGAGAAGTCGATGTGACTGCTCGTATTTAATAGCAGAGCAGCTCATCTGCATTAGCATATGTCAAAGGTAAAATAAATCCTGATTCTGTGGGAGAAATAAATCCTTCTGTGGTGTAAAAAATATTAAAAATGGACAAATGTGTGGACACAAATTACTTTTATTACATTGTTCTTATTGGTAAATCAATTGTTTTTGTTATTCAATTATTTCCCAATTTCTTTGAGCATGCATTTATTCGCTGATATACTGATTTTTCTTTGTTTTTGTCAGTTTTTGTGCATTTATTCATTGATCAATCTATCTATATGTCTGGACTTTGGGAATTTCATAGAAACCTGCATGTTTGTTGCGTGTCCTGTAGATCTAAGCTCTTTGGCGACACTCTCTGTCCGCCTGCTGCTCGGCTTTGACCCGTCTGGAAGCTAAATGGTCGGTGTGAGCTCACCTGCATGCGGTTCATGGCCTCTCGGATCTGGTCCAGGTGGTGGGCGGAGCTAAGCGCCTCCAGCCGGATGTCCGTCAGCTTGAGCTCCTTCTCCCTCAGCTCGTTCTTCAGCTGCAGGATGATTTCCGCTTCGGCCTCGGTGCATTCGCACAGCCTGCAAGCAGGGTAACACACAGCGGGGACAGGGGGTCGGGGTCACTTCGAGGGCTAAGATACACACACACACACACACACACACACACACACACTAATCTAAAAAACAACACACTCCGAGGAAAAGAGAGCGAGCTCATCGGGAAGCTGGAGGTGCTGGTGAAAACTTCACAGTCACAAAAAACACAGAGGGAACTGGGGTGTTTGGGGATATTTCACCTGGCATGACATTTAAAACATATCACACTTTATCTTCAGTCGAGCAATCTGATTGGCCAACAGATGGAGTCCCACCATGATGAAACCCCCACAATGCCTAGAAAAGTGTGTTTTCTAGGTAGCTGTGCCAGGCAGCCTGTTTGCGATTGTTCTTCCTCCTTTGATTCCCCTGTGTATATACTACTTTGACAAAAACTTTTCTAAAAACCAAATATGTGTCGGTAACAGTCGCATACAATCCATCATAACTTTCAGGACGTTTTTTTCCTGTGGTACGAGGACGTGGATGCTACTCTGCTTCACCTCTCCGGCTTCACATCTGTCAGCACAGTGAAGCTCGGCTGTTATTTCTGCACATTTGTAACATCGAGTCGGATGTGACGCGATCTCTCTAACAGAACGGCAGTCTGTCAGGCCGGGGTCGCTCACAGTTCACTTTGTCATGTGAAACAGGGAAACAGACGTGACACTTCCCCACGCTCTGCCCCTGAGGAAACCCTGTCAGGGAAACGGAGGATGGCGAATCAGCTTCACCAGCTGGCACGCAGCGGGCAGATGTACACATAATGTGGGGAGCGGAACCAATATCCCCTCAGCCCCGTATTCTCTCAGCTCTGTGCCCCCACGGCTCTGTGCTCCCTCAGCTCTATGTTCCTTCGGTTCTAGCTGTGTCCCAGTTTAGGGGCTGCCCCCTTCAAAGGTTGCATGTCCAGACCAAATCATCATAGTCATAGTCGCTCGATAGTCTGTGCCAATCCAAAGTTATCCTCGATGCAGCTCACGTAAACAGCCGTCTTTCAGCTGAATTTGGAGAACTCAATAGGTGTGTATCCTTTGCTGTCCTGTCATATCCAATCATCCATTTGGCACACCTGTCATTTTGGAAAGCTACAGTGCTGGCAAGTGAAATGAAAACTAAAAACCTCATTCTCATTTCTCATTTGCCAAATGAAATTAGCTAAACGAAGAGTAAAGTAGTGATATAAAACAAAGAATAAAAGCTTTGCAATTTCACTAACATTTGTTTTCAGAATATCTACATACTTGGCTGTAGGGAACGAATTTAGGGAATTTAGGGAACAGCGATTTCATCTCGTGAGGATACGCTCAGTTAGTTACCTTTCCTTTAAGGACCACACCTTTCATACAGTGTCATTCACAGGAGGCAGCCAGTGAATTGGGATACAGCTTAATGTTCCCTAAGCTCTATGTTCACTCAGCTCTATGTTCCCTCAGCTCTATGTTCCCTAAGATCTATGTTCCCTCAGCTCTATGTTCCCTCAGCTCTATGTTCCCTAAGATCTATGTTCCCTCAGCTCTATGTTCCCTAAGCTCTATGTTCCCTCAGCTCTATGTTCCCTAAGCTCTATGTTCCCTCAGCTCTATGTTCCCTCAGCTCTATGTTCCCTCAGCTTTATGTTCCCTCAGCTCTATGTTCCCTCAGCTCTATGTTCCCTCAGCTCTATGTTCCCTAAGCTCTATGTTCCCTCAGCTCTATGTTCCCTCAGCACTATGTTCCCTCAGCTCTATGTTCCCTAAGCTCTATGTTCCCTAAGATCTATGTTCCCTCAGCTCTATGTTCCCTAAGCTCTATGTTCCCTCAGCTCTATGTTCCCTAAGCTCTATGTTCCCTCAGCTCTATGTTCCCTCAGCTCTATGTTCCCTAAGCTCTATGTTCCCTCAGCTTTATGTTCCCTCAGCTTTATGTTCCCTCAGCTCTATGTTCCCTCAGCTCTATGTTCCCTCAGCACTATGTTCCCTAAGATCTATGTTCCCTCAGCTCTATGTTCCCTCAGTTCATGCTAAATGGTCTAAACCCTTGACCAGAAGTTGATATTTTTCATTTTAATCAGTTATTTACAGTGAGAGATCAAGTGTTTTCTGAAAAATACAAATACACATTTTATTAACTTGTATGAGAGTTAATATGCAGCAATAACCACCTAATATCTTGTAACAACCACCGACACTCCGGCCAAACCTCAGGCCGAGGCAAAACAGGGAATTTATTTCTTAGGGACTGAGGGAACATTGGGCTGAACTCCAAAAGGTGCTACCATGCTAGTCGCTGCATTAGTGGAGAGAAAAAAAACAACAAAGTTCTGGCCAATCTTGTGGTGACTTATAGCCAATTTGTTCCATCTTGAGTGAGAAAATTGCTGCTTTTTCACCCTTTTTTACTATTTACACGGCCAACTGCTATTTCCTGTGAACCGTGTTCTGGACATTTGTGATTTTCTGTGCCTGTTGTCTGTGCCAGGAGATCTGTCACCTCTGAAATATTGGTGAGAAGAGAGGAGAAAACCAAAGCATGCCGAGCTTTTATGGCATTAGCAGATGCAAAACAGAGGCATAGACACACCGCACTGCACGCACACACACACACACACACACACACACACACACACACACACACACACACACACACACACTCCCTGGGAGCATGCCAGGTGCCACCACACACTGCCTGTTACCGAGATCTGTGCTTGTAGACCACATGACCGTTTTGCTTTTTCTTTGGCATCCAAATGGGGGAGGACTTGCTATCACAAGCACATTTTCTACAGCAGGTAGAGGCGTTTGAGAGGACGGACGGACGGACAGAGAGGTCGGAAAAGAGAGATGAAAGAAAAGAGAGGTGAAGATTCAAAGACAAACAAAAAGCAACAAAGAGAAGATAATGTGCGCGTTTCAAATAAAAAATGTGTGCCTGTGTGTTTGTCAAAATAATCAGACTATAATCTGATTCTCTGTTTTTCAGAGCTAATCTTTAAAGCTGAATGCCCACTTTGTAATTTCCAGGCAACCACACTGGATTTTCCATGCACAGCAACCTTTTTTTTTTTTTTTTTTTTTTTTTGCATTATGTTCTCGTCAAGTGTCAAACTGCTGCAGCAAAATCCATATTGCACTACTTTCTGTGCAGTGTTGGATTATCTCTCAGAGGCAGAGGCACTTTGAGACGACTAGATACTAAGCACAGATTGGTGGATCGCCTTGTCAGTCACTGTTTGGCAAAAACTGGCACTTCTCTGGGCGGCTCGCCATCATGCTTGTTGTTCTGTGCTCTTCTTGCTGCAAAGTCTAAGACAAGTTATCATTTCGAATCGCATGCTATCACGACTTAAATCTGATCTGGGAGAAAAAAAATCTGATTCGATGGGATTTTGTGCTGAAAATTAGAAATTAGTCTATCATACATTTTGATTATGTGGTAATCGTTTTGGTCATTTATCAAGTTAATATGCTAATGTTGCCTCATTTTCTCTGTTTCCCATCATGATGAAATGTTTTTTGCGACCTTTTCTGAAACCTTATTTTGGCTCGGGTAACTTGTGATGGGCATTATTATCTCATTATATTTGAAGTTTGATAAAAGCGGAAATCATACTTAATTGAAGAACTGAAAAAAATAATCAATAAATTAATTGAAAATGAAAAAAAAAAAAAAACCTTGTGGAAGCCTTCAGCATCTAACTGTTATTGGATATGTGAAAAAAAAACCTGTGTCTCTATTTGTATCTCGTGTGTGTGTGTGTGTGTTTACGTGGGAGCCGGTGTGTGTGTGTGTGTGCAGACTCACTCTGTGGTGGAGGGGGAGGAGCGCAGCGTGGGGATGCTGCCCTGCCGGTTGGCGTGCTGCAGTTTGGGCGAGGAGGGCAGCGAGTCGGTCATCTCCTCCATCTCGTCGTGGGCCGACTGCGACTTGGTCTTCTTCTTGCTGAACGCCTGCTTGAAGGAGCTGCGCAGCTGCAAAACACACACACAGGCGGCGAGAAAGGGTCAGTGCCGCCGTCCCCCGGCCCTGCGCACACACACCACCTACGACATCACATCCTGCCAGACCAGGAAGTCACTCCGTGCCGTTCCCAAGCAATGGCCACTGTCTGTTTTAGACGAACAGGAAGGCAAAAGCAAGGCAACTCGGGGAGAAGTCTCCATTTGATGGCGACTGTAAGGATGAATGAAGAATGAGAATGGAGCGAGGAGAGGAGAGGAGAGGAGGGGCAGGCTTTTTTAAGGCCCTAAAAACTAGGGCCAAACAGGCAGACAGGATGGAGTAAGGAGGAGGAGGAGGAGGAGGAGGACGAGGGGAGCTGTTTCCATGCCGACGGTTTCCAGAAAAGGGAAGGAGAGGTTGCTCTGAGGGAGGGGAGGAAGGAAGGAGGAAGAGAGAAGGAGGAGGAGAGCGGAGGTGGGAGGATGAGTAATAACCACCGCACACATACAGAAGACACTCTGGGAGCCACTGACCTGAGCCGGGATGGAATCAGCCACCTGAAGACGCAGAACACACCCAGCGTTAAGCCACACAAACGCAGACACACACACACACACACACACACACACACACACAAACACCGCCTTGCTCACTGCACCCGTCTAAACTCTCTGCTTTCTTACAGTTGGCTGCATAATGTGACTGTTTTTACTGGGCACTCTGCAAATACAGTTGTTGTTGTTATAGGGGTGACGATAATCAGAGTGGCTATTTAAAAAAAAAAAAAAAGCAATAAATCTCCATTTTAACAATCATTTAGTCTCATCTTCAATGTTCAAATCTTGTTTTTTTTTTTCAAATGAGGTAAAAAAAAAACCAACAACACCAGTTGGATGAGTTAATCCCACTTGTTTCCAATGCAAATCAACTCTTTCCAGGATTTTCTTGAATCAAGCGCCGTTTTCTTGATCCTACACTGCAAAAAGTCAAATCTTACCAAGATTATTTGTCTTATTTCAAGTCAAAATATCTCATTACACTTAAAATAAGACATGATCAGCTCAGAAATAACTTGTCTTTAGACAATTATCACTTGTTTCAAGTGAAAATTTACTTGAAACAAGTTATAATTTGCTAGAAACAAGAAACATATTCTGCCAATGGAACAAGCAAATTTTTACTTGTGACACAAGTGAACAAGTAAAAATTTGGTTGATCATGTCTTATTTTAAGTGTAATGAAATATTTTGACTAGAAATAAGACATTTTTACTTGAAATAAGACAAATACTCTTGGTAAGATTTTGACTTTTTGCAGTGTGCTGGGCCGATCTGCCTTATTCAGCCTCGTTTCACCAGATTTCTGCTTGTTTCCTGAAAAACTCCTTAAAAAATACAAGTGGAAACAAGTGGGATTATCTCATCCTACTTGCAGATCTTTTTACCTTGTTTCAAGAAAAAACAAGACTGAATATGAGACTAAATGACTCATTGACATCATATTTTTCTCAGTGGAGGATTTAATTCCAACATTAGATACCCGCTACCTAAAAAACAACTTCTTGCTTACTTGCATGAGAGTAAAGCCCATTACAAGTTACTGAAACTTGCCAGACATCTTAAGGCGGCAAATGTGAACAGTGGCAGCTCTAAAAGAGATCACTGTTCAAAAACTTTCAACTTTGAAACCCAGAAATCTTGTGAAATGACATCAGTAAACTGCACACAGCGCGCTCATTATCGCAGTTAAGACTGTGCGTGCCATAATGATGATAATAATGCATGGTGATACTTTAAGGATCCCTGCGGGGAAATTATCTTTTCACTTTCTCTCGGTTCATGCTTCGGTTCATTTTTTTTTTTTGGGTCTCACTTTGCATGCCTGGCTGAGGAGCACTCAGTTACACTTGTTGATGAATTTCTGGGTTGTCAGTACACGTTTCATTTCAGGGCAGGTGTTTGGTATCGTGGCAGAGACTGAATCCTGGCTTTGGTTCTGCACTGGAGGCTGGCAGAGAACTTCTCGCGCGTCACCCATCTGACTCAGGAGGCCACGGGCAAAATAACAGCTCAGATCAGCCGGGGACAATGAACTGCTGCTTGCGAGAGCGAAGCAGAGAATAACAAAACAGCGAGAACAGGGGAAGGAGAGGAGAAACTTTACGTCCAGATTGCAAATGAGCACTCGCTGAGTTTTGAATGTTTTATGTTAGTTTGATAGTCTGCCATAGTGAGAGACAGCAAAGATGGGAGGAAGACGCAGAGATGATGTGCGACAAAAGCCAAAACCCTGAACACTGCAGGTAGGGATGATGTGTGTGAGCTGACTGATCCAAGAGGATGCCCAGTTTAGTCGTTATTAACCCAAAGGAGGACGAGGGTGAGGAAAGCCTTGAGAAACAGACCATCCCAGGTTGGAGACGGCTGCACTGTTTACACGCTCGCTGTTTTTGACCTTGATTTATTCGAGACAGCCTGACATGCGATCGACACTGCAAACACATCTCCGTCTTAATTAGTCACTCAGTCTCCTTTTCAGCGTGTCTTTGTTTGTGCTGTGCCTGATGATGCATTTTGACCGTGCATTGAGGTACAAATGGTTCTACACTGCAAAAACTCAAAATCTTACCAAGATTATTTGTCTTATTTCAAGTCAAAAATGTCTTATTACTAGTCAGAATATCTCGTTACACTTAAAATAAGACATGATCACCTCAGAAGTAACTTGTTTTTAGAAAATTGTCTCTTGTTTCAAGTGAAAATTTGCTTGAAACAAGTAAAAATTTGCTTGTTTCATTGGCAAAATTTGTTTCTTGTTTCTAGCTAATTTTCACTTATAATTTTCACTTTTTCCACTGGCAAATTTTGCCAATGAAACAAGCAAATCGTCTAAAAACAAGTTACTTCTGAGGTGATCATGTCTTATTTTAAGTGTAATGAGATATTTTGACTAGAAATAAGACATTTTTGACTTGAAATAAGACAAATAATCTTGGTAATATTTTGAGTTTTTGCAGTGTAAACAGCACCGTTACCTTTCAATATTGTATTACTGACCAGGTCACCAACATTAACATTATCATCATCATCATCATCATCATCTGCCTGCTATCAGCAAATATTAAATACTGTAGATTGTAGTAAACCCATTAAGTTTGATATAATGAATAGCATATAGGTAGCAAAATGTATATAAATAAATTAAGTAAGTGGCTTTTTTGTTTTATTATTGAGTATCAACCTCATGTTTATGCTTGTGCTGTATCCACGATGTTACCGGACACTTTGCGGCATAATGACATAATTTGCTCACTGCTGTAAGTGGAGCTGAAAGTGCAAGTGTGTTCAAGTGGTCGACTCCTCGATCGGCGCTTTGGACGGCACCGCGGCCGCTCAGCTGGGTAACCTAGCAACAGCACTCACAGGGGAGGCTGGGATGTCGTTTCGGCGAGTGGTGAGAGAGGTTTTGGGATTTGGACAGATGACCTTTGGGAGCCCGAACACACACACACACACACACACACACAAACTCTGCCTCCGACCTCGGATGAAACCAAACACAAAGTCTCTCGGTAAACACTCTTGGACCGTGAAGGTAAGTAGCCACTTGATCAAATGTTGACTGGCTTGAAATTGGACCGCCCACTTAATCACACACACATACTTAGACACACACACACACACACACACAGACACCAAAAACATCTACTTCCCAGATATTTTTAAAAACGGTTTTATATTCACCTCGATGCCTCTCCCCTGAGTTAGAGGGGTGAGAGAAGGAAGAAGAGGGGACAAATTACAAACCATGATTACTGAGACGTTTGCTGCTTCACTAGTCATGGTGGACATTATGACTCGGCTTTGGATTCAGGGTTTTGCACAACTAGAGAGGCAACCATGCGATCAGACCCGGTCTGCCTAGACTTTCATTTTAGATCGAGATGATTCCCAAAGAGAGAGAGAGAGAGAGAGAGGGAGATGTTGGAGCTCACAAACAGTTGTGTAACTGGGGTGATATGCAGGTACACAAAGAACAACCAGCTCTTTCAGCATCTTGCATTTACATTTTAGGCATTTAGCTGCTGCAACAGTAAATAAGCCCCATCTAGATCCATAAAATACCTTCGTCTATGCAAAGAGGATATACAGTTGCACAGAATAATTCAATGGCAGCTTAAATGCCTTTCATCTGCGCTTGTGTTTGTGATGGTGGAGACACCAATCAGCAGCCGTATCCACCTCCTCAACTTCCACCAGATCACCGAGCATAAAAGCCGCACACACAATACACACAGGCATGAAAGGCTTCTGAATGGGCCGCGTTTGGAAAGGGAAGCGCTGTGCATTCCCTGTGAACCCTGAGAGCCACTCCAGAAGCCAAGAAGCAGAGTGGAGATGCTGTGAAGTGACACCTGTGATGAATGTACATGTCTTTCGTCTCAGCCGCGGCGCTCGCGCTTCCTTGCATCTTGAGCAGAGGAAGAGCCGGGCGAGCAGGTCGTGTCTGAGACGTTGTGAATTAATTCTGAGAATGAAATTGAGCTTTGAAGTGTCTTTTCCTCTCACTACTGTTTTTTCAACCGTTTTGGAGCGGGCAATGCTGCACAGTGATGAGCTTTCCTGCAAGCTTAATTTTGCCGCTCTAGCCATACGCTGACGACTTGCTCCTTTATTTTAACACTTACCCAGCTCTTCTTCTTCTTCTTCTTGTCTTCGGCGTCCTTGCCCAGGCTGCCCATGCTGGAGTGACTGGCCGCGCTGTTGATGCTAGACATGCTCTCTGATGAGTGCTGCCGTCTGATCCGCAGGTCTGCAGACGAGAAACAAAGCTTTTCCTCAGTGCTGCAAATTGGTAACACATTTCCAAAACTTTCAACCAATTTTTTTCTTTCCTCTTGTCCAGCTCAGTTACAGCTAAGCCGGGCCTTGTTAGGCTCTATCAAAGAGTCTGCAAACAAATGAAGAAAAAGCACCAGGAGGTTCAGTTTAGTTTGTATCAGTTGGATTTGGATTCAGTGAACTGTTAGTTTAGTTTAAATTGGTCGAACTTTGTTTAATTTAGTTTATTTTTGTCAAAAGCCAAGATGATGAAGATGATGGGGTGTGCCTCCTCAGCTGGGACAGGTTCTGTTTATGTTTGGCATCTTGTGCTAAGAGATAAGAGAAAAACCTCCTTAGGGAATTTGGCCAAATCACAACTAATGACTTTTCACCGAACACAACATGCCCTGAAACTCAGCTGCTCCAATCTGACCATGAGTTGGTAGCATAAGCTGTATTCTTCTCATGCAATCAGAACAGCCCATGTCTTCATTTGGCATGCTGCAATAATAACTGGGAGCTAATATGATGAGAAAATCTGTTACTCTGGGTTATTATGCTTCTTAATATATTACTTCTGAGCTGAGCACCTGTGTGGAACGGCAGTGCGAAGGTTAAAGGAAAGGACAGCCAGAGAAGGTAATCTCACAAAATTCTTGCCCGTGGCTGTTACAAAAGCTCTGGGAAATTTGAATTAAATTTCATAGAATGGGCTGTTTGATTACAACAAGGTTAAAAGACGGAGGTTAAATTCACACCGGAGACACTCATTTTCAACTGGGGCTGTAACGGGAGCCAGTTCAAAAACGATTTTAGGTATTTTGACAGTAACTACGGACCAAATGATCAACAAGTTGTAGAAAATGAAGAACTAACACATGAAAGAACACAACAGCGGTTTCGTAGACACCGTCCACATCTGAAACGGTGACGCTGTGGAAAGTGGAAACTATGGTTTAAATGTCGGCTGTTGAGCCAAGCACACTTGCAAGACATTGCGGATTAAACTGCCCTTCAAATGTGAGATGCTAAAGAGAGAGAGAGCTGGTGTGACGCCCCCTGCTGGTGATAACGTTACCTTTGTGCAGGTGGTCGGGGCCGTTGAGCGCCACCTGGATGGCCGTCTGGGCGTCGGTGTTCTGCGTCTTCAGCATCTCGATCGTCTCCCTCAACTCTGCCAACTCTGACTCCTGGAGGACCAGAAAGAGAGAGGGAAAGAGAGAGAGAGAGAGAGTGAGAGAAAGAGAGAGAGAGAGAGAGAGAGAGTTTAGTACTTTAGTTTTCCAAATACATTCCCTTTAGAAACCCAGAATGATTCGTTTGCCTTTGTTTGGCGAAAGACTTTGAATCCAGTCCTCTGCATATTGTGTTTAAATGGCTCCTCATTATGGCTTATTGTTACCACTTCCCTTAATTGCTGCCTATGATGGTCAATTTACACCTAATTATCAGACATTTAAGGCAAAGCACTCCATCCACGATTGTTCTGGAAACCATACATTCTCTGATACTGCCCTTTATTCCTCTGTAACCTCCTGAACCAACAAAGGAGATAAGAAAGAGCTAAAGAACCGATCTAAAGGAACATTGGTCTGCTGTTCTTGTTTTTGCTGTTACACGAAGCCGCACTAAGCGACGAGCGCCCGTTATCACCGGCTATCTTAAAGCGGGAAGCGGACGAGCTTTTGCACACGCGCTGTCGTTGAACATGACGAGCGGAAAAAAGCACTTCCTTTGTACTTTGCGAGCGAATCTTTGCCCCTCTTTTCATACGGCTCGGGATGAGGGGCATCAGTGCAAACCAAAGTCGGTGGCAGTTTAAAGATAACTCCGTTCGATAATTCTTCCCATACCGGAGCGTGTAGATAAAGCGCTAAAGTATTTTGAGGAAGATACGGCTCTCGCAGTGGATTTGCCCCGCCAGGCTCCACCTGCTCAGAATGAAAAAAAGCTCTGCTCTCTATTGAATCAACACCATCAGATAGAGGGAGTCTCCTATTCTGCCCCCCCCAAAAAAAACCCACTGAGGGCTGAAGATAGGGTTTCTGCTTTAATTAAAAGTTGGGATGGCCTTGTTTGACAAAGACATCCCACCAGATCGCAGTCTGCTTTAATTTATAGAGGATTAAAAAGCTGCCAGAGCTCATCAGCACTGTGTGTGTGTGTGTGTCTCTCTGTGTGTGTGTGTGTGCTTGTGCGAACAGAGGGAAGCATTCATAATTTGTTGTAGTGATATATCTTTGAACATATTGCCGCCGCTGCCGCGATCAGTGTTTCGGCGCCACCCAAGCTCCTCTGAAACGAAAACCTCCCGTCAACAAAGAAGTCGACTTGTCAGGGAACAGAGGAGGAGAGCAAAGAGCAGATTAATGCTCGAGTGTTTTTGAAGATGTTCTGCGGGGGTTTTGAGTGGCTTACTTGGGCTTCGGGGTCATGGAACACACTTAACCCATGCATGACTGTGTGAAACTCCATTTTAACGAGTCATTTAGGCTCAAATACGGTGTTAAAGTCTTGTTTTTCCTCAAGCGCGGTGAAAAAAATCCACCAGTGGGATGAGATAATCCCACTTGTTTACGATGCAAATCAACGTGATTCCAGATTTTTCTTGAATCAAGCGTCATCTTCTTGATCCTAGCAAGCTGATCTGCCTCACTCTGCCCCGTTTCGACACATTCACACTTGGCCCGAGAAAAACTCCTCTAATCGCGTTGGAAAAAAAACGGGATTATCTCATCTCAAAAGACGAAGATTTGGCTAAACGGCCAGTTGAGATGGAGACTATTTGCAGTGTAATGTGAAGAGCTCTTGGATTATGGACTACAAATTGGATTACAGGAAAAATTGGGCATGCCACTTTCAGATGTTTATCACGTTAAGCTAACAGCTGAATTAGAAAAAGTGAGGGCATGGCTTACATTTTTTGTGTTATGGCTGCCACTATTAATGAAAAAAAAAAAAAAAACATTATCAAGTGTTTTTGGGGCTAATTTAATTGCTAACACATGTAGCAGACTTCTTCTCGTCATGATTGGACAGCCGCTAAAAAATGACATCACAGGACAATTTTCTGGAACGCTGAAAAACTAAAAACAGAAAAGCCAGCTGCAGTAATTTTAAAGCGTCTTACGTAAGGGTGTTTGCTATTTGGGAGTTTAATGGCCATTTCTCATAGGATTGCATGTAAAAAAAAGAAGATGTGGCAGCTGAGAAAAACAAAACAAAACAAAAAAAAACACTATGTAAAGGGTTAGTGTTCCACGAGAAAACTGCATCACTGGAATTAAATGACTCAGAAATAAACATCTTCACGTTCTGCAGCGCTGCTCCTGAATCAGGACCAAGCCCTCGTACCTTCTGCTCGGCGGTCATGGTGAGGCTCTGCAGGCGGCAGGTCATGTTCCCCAGGCTCTTCTCAAACGCCGCCACCAGGTGAGCCTGCACAAACACACACACACACACACACACACACACAGGTACACACAAACAACATTAAGCAGGTAATTGGTTCACTGCAGCGAGACGAGTCGTGATTTATTGATACAGACGGAGGCAAACCAACGGCACGCTGCGAAAAATCTCGAGTGATTTAGTCTCACATTCACAGTTGTTTCCGTTGTAGTTTCAATTGTTTCATGATTTTTTTCTTGCAAAAAGTATAAATATACACGTATAAATACGGCAGATTACCTCAGTAATATCAAGAAGCTGACTCAAGAAAATTTGCATTGGAAACAAGTGGGATTATCTCATCCCACGGGCAGATTATTTACCTCGTTTCAAGAAAAAAACAAGATTTTAAGAGTGAAATTGAGAATAAATGACTTGTAAATTGAGATGAGATGAGATTTTTTGCAGTGTTCATATCACAAAGGCAGAAAGTACCGGGGATATTTTGGGTTCCCCCTCGCAGAAAGAGCCCAGAGGGAGCAGCGCAGTCATAACCGGCGAAGGCTTTGACGTGAGCGACTTCGACACCTCTGCATGCATTTATCGCATGCTCTAATTTAATCCAAATTAACTACCGCAGATAACTGTGAAACATGAGGTACCACGGGTGAATGTGTTCATCTCACCAGCCTTTGCATCAGCCTGCTTAACTCACAATCAAGGCCTGGCTCATGAGCACTGCAGAATTGTTTTATACTCTGCCAGGTAAGTATTTTTGTATTTTATTGGCTTTGCATTCAAATGTGTGGTAGTTTTGGTTGGTTGTTATTCTGCTTTTCTGAATTGGTCCAGGTGTTCTAAGTTGCTGCCCCCAAATTGCCCTTGAGAAATAAATAAAGCCTGAGATGAAGTGAACAAATCGGTCATTTTATTTTTTATCACTCAATTTCACCAGTTCACTTCACCGCCAACTTTATCGCTCCCAATAAGCCGCCGCGCATTCCGGCGTGCTCGGCCAATCTCTGCGGGCTTTTCTTGAATCGAGTCAAATCTCCTCCGCCTCCAACAAACCCGGCGAGGAGAGCGACTCCGGTTTTTTGTGGAAACGTTTGTGAAGCGTATAAAAAGCTCTCACGGCGGTGGAAGTGACGGAGGATCCGCAGAGACACGGAGATCAGAGAGGCGCTGCCCTGCCTGACTTCACCTGCCACCTCGAGACCTGAAATGTTTAGCGACGTCACGCCATCTGCTCCGCTGAGCCCGGCGCAGGCAGAGCTCTGAGAAAATGTGTGTGTGTGTGTGTTTGCCTGCTTCTACACTTGAAAACATCAAACTCTGTATTAGCTTTAGGCTTACACAGGTGTGTGTGTGTGTGTGTGTGTGTGAATGTGTCTCACGTATGTATGCATTCTATATACTTCTATGTTCATGGTTGTTTGTGTGTGTGTGTTTGTGTGCATGCATTTGTGCAAATGAGAGCCAGTGTGTGTGTGTGTGTGTGTGTGTGTGTGTGTGTGCTTGCTGCCAGCTCATCTGCCCATGCTAAGCTACAGACCCTGAGACACCTGTCAGGCCTGGTGTGTCACACAGAGGCAGGCAGCAAGCCCAGGAAGATAAGAAGTTTCTGCACAGGCACACACACACACACACACACACACACACATACATACAAACATTTGCTTCATTTGTGATTCATTCATTCCCTAATGTAAAGCCTTTACCCTAAACTCAACACTGACACTGCAAAAAAAAAAAAAAAAAAAAAAAAAAAAAAAATCATGTTCAGTGCTAAAATCTTGTTTTTCTACAAGGCAAATAATCTGCCAGTGGGATGAGATAATCCCATTTGTTTTCAATGCAGCTTCACTGGTTTCAGGAGTGTTATGCTGAAACAAGGCAGAATGAGGCAGATGAGCCGAAAAGGATCAAGAAATGAACACTTGACTCAAGAAAATCTGGAAACAAGCGGGATTATCAGATTTGGACTCTGAAAATGAGATTAAGTGCCGTGTTAATGTGGAGATTTTCTCCAGTGTATCCCTTTGAAAAAAAGAAGGACAAGCTAAACATCCTCACTTTGGGGCATCTTCCTAATCTTTCTACCCTGTGGGGTCATCATGAGTACAGAAACACACACTAAACACACACACACACACACACACACACACACACACACAGCAGCAGCAGCCCCCTGTGCTCCTCCCGCTCGGCGTTCCTGGCTGAATCAGCGAAGGTCTCGACCTTTAGAAATGCCAACTGTTCCAACACATCTTCCTCAGTCCAACTCCACCTGCGCGCTGCGCCTCAGCTCCCCCCTGCCCACCTGTCCGCCCTGAAGGTGCTGCTGCTCGGGCTCCCACGCGTCCCGCCGCGCCGCCATCTGTGCCGCTTGGGCGCCGCGGCCCCGGCGGCCACACTTGGCCCCTGCACCCCTGTTCACCCGACCTTCATGGTCGTCCTGCGGGCCGGGGTAGAGGTTAACGGTGGGCCAGACCAGCGGCCCGGCTGAGGAAACGTCCCGGCTGACGGCGCTGTCCGATATCGACGACATGTATCGATCGCAGGTGAGTGCGCCGTGCGTTGGAGGCGACAGGAGAGGCGGTCGCGGCTGCAGTGGTCGAAGCCAGCACCTACTGCTGGGCTAAAGCCTTTAAACACTACAGAGAGGAGGGGAGGGGGGCGAGATGAGGAGGGGAAGGGGCTGGTGATGAGGAGCCAAAAGGAGGGAGGAGGAAAAGAATGGCCAAAGGGGAGGTAAAGGGAGGGGGACGGATACACTGCAAAAATATCCATCTAAACAACCAATTCACCCTCATTCAGTGTTAAAATCTTGTTTCCCTTCAAACAAGGTAAAAAATCGTCCGGTGGGCAGAGGTAACTCGACTTCTCTCCGACGCTAATCAGCTTGTTTGCAGACTTTTCTTGAATCGTTTCCTTGATTCCGGCGGTCTGACAGATCTGCCTCATTCTGCCTTGTTCCGACATATTCACACTTATTCCCAGAAAAAAACTGCACTGGAAACAAGTGGGATTATCTCATCCCACAGGCAGGGTTTTTCTAAAAAAAAACAAGATTGGACTGAATATGAGGCTAAATGACTTGTGAAGATGGAGATTTTTTTTGCAGTGTAGCTGTTTAAAGCCGAGCAGTGGGAGGAACGGAGCTGCAACGAGGAAGGTCAGGGTGAGATAGTGAAGGGTGAGTGGAAAGAGAAGGAGGAGAGGGAGGAGGAGAGGGGAAGGGAGGGGTGGAGGAGGAGGAGGAGGGGTGCTTCAATGAACTCTTAAACCCGATTTAATGTCAGCCAAGGCTGGGAACATAATCCCCCTCACAAACCCGAGTGGTACAATACTTCGCCGGTTTGGCAGCATTTGTTCTTCTTAATCCTTTTTACAGGATGCTGGTTTTGCTAATTCTGCTCCATTCTGATCAAATAAAAACCAAAACAAATATGCAGTTAATTAAAATGACGCCTGTGGAGCATGGCTAAACGGACGTGACAGCGCACCGGCAAATATGTTTTTGATGTGGGAGCCGTTTGTGCGAGGAAACTCGGCGGTGACCGAGCGCGTTGAAATCCCCCCGCGATGACTTTATTCGAGACCCCATTTCCATTTCCTGGGCAAAGCAAACGCACCGACAGATAATTAGAATTAGGTATGCGGTGGCACGCGAGAATAAAAGCAGATGTAATTGCTTGATTATGTGCTTCAGGGAAAGTCAAATAACAATAATGTCAATCATCGCTCGCTTCCTTTCTGGCCATCTGATGACCAAGCAGAAAATAGAGAGGCGGCGTTTTCAGCCACTGGAGGAAAAAATGACGATGAAACATAACAGAGCCGCCTGAGCAAATGTCTTCCTAACATGTGACTCCTTAAGATGTAGACACTGTTGACACCAGTTTTGGCGATTTTCATGTTTTAACTCCAGTTGACAGATGACACAACTCTATATTGGTCAAATACGCAACATCATTGAGGTAAAAAAAAAAAAAAAAAAAAAAAAGGATTTTGTTCGACTAATTCCTGCAAAGCCCAGACTTTCACTGAGCGGCGTTAATGCGCACGCCGACGTCTGTGTGTGGCACGTGTGTGTGTGTGAGTACGCGCAGCATCTGTGTAAACACGTATGCGCCGTGTTTCCGTTTGTTTGTGCATGGAAGCATGTTTCAGTGCCCATGTGTGTGTGTGTGCATATTCATGGATTCATGTGCATATGCTGCACTGTATGTCCATGTGTTATGTGCAAAAAGTAGCGGTGTAAAAAAAATTGGATTCGAGCAGTGGTTCTCCAACTTTTTGGCATCAAGGACCCACAAATTGATACACACCAGGCTACGGACATTTGATAAGACGTCATCTCAGGGATCCCCATCTGACAAGTGACAAGTAACTTTCTGCACTGTAGCTTGGCAGATTAACAGTGTAGAGAGAATCCTATGAACAAAATAGCCGTCCTTACACATTCTCTCATTGGGCTAACCTCTAGTCCAGTAATGAAATAACAGCGAAATTAAAAAATTCTCCATTTTTCTGGGGACAGGCTGAGAACCACTTGATTAGCGTACATAAATCAAAAGGTCTTAATTAATTATTTTTAATTTATTTTTATTTTTATTTATTTATTTATTTATTTATATTTATTTATATTTTATTATTATTATTAATTTCCTTTTTTTCTGGTTTCTTGTTTGTTATTTTACCTCCCTGTGCCTCTGTATTATTCCCTCATGCTCTCTTTGTTATTCAAATTGAAAAATTTCAAAAAATTTTCAAAAAAAAAAATCAAATCAAATCATGGGTTTTCACACATGCAGCATTTTGTGCATTTGACCCGTTTGAAGAGGTCGGCCCTGATCTGACCCACCTGCAGGAGGCGAACTGAACACGCCGCACTTCATGATTACAGGTGCAACATCGTTCTCCGTGCTCGGTTAAGTTTCCATCATTTCCCGTGCACGTTCGCAAAAGGTTTGTTTACATTCCCTGCTGCTGCATTTCGGACGAACGAATGAAAGACTTTTCTGCTTCAATCCGGGCGGGGTGAATCCAAATCGGATCACAAAGAAAACAAAACCAAAGGAATCATTTTTACACCAGGCAGAATGACTAATAGGTGAGAAAGCGGTGCAAGCCGATACAAGCGCTCCTCCTCTGGCAGCACTGCCTGTTTTACGCTTCCCACCTTTTTGATTTCATGTTTTATGTGCATGCAACACGTGTGCATGTGTTTCTGAGTATCAGGGGGTCTACGGCTGGCTGGGCTCCCTCGTGGCTCCGGGTGCGTTTGGTGTCGGACCGTGGGCGTGAGCGCATGCGACGGCTGACATTTCCAGAGAGCCGCCCTCCCCCCTGCTGGGACGATGATAAGGGCTTACAGCTCCGCGACCACCAGCCACCCACCACGCTGTCGTGTAGATGCAGTGTGATGTGGCTCCAGTACAACACAGCCGGATACGCTGCCTCTCAGATCCAAAGCCTCTTACGGGGGCGTGGGAGCCGCGTGCCACATATGGGCCTGCGTATGGTTTGGCGCCAGATCGGTAGCTTTCGGGTTTTCTGCTGCAATGCGGATCATCGGGGACCCTGTTCGCACGCGGGAGCGGCAGCAGACGTGCCTGAGCGTTTCTCAAGCTTTGCCAGGAATGATATGTCTCTTTTTATGTGAATAACTGCATCAAAACACAGCAAATCTATGAATTCTCCTCCCTGCCCTCTGTGGAATAGCCTTGTCCTTGTTGCCTGTTAACCCTCCTATCATGTATGACGTCAAACAGCCAGTGTTTAACGTCTCTAAATAAACGATTAACATCATTTTTTTTTCTGCTTCATATTCAATGAGTCTTCCTAATGTAATGGGTACTACCAGGTAAACATGACATTCACATGATGATATGTTTTCAATGTCCTGTACACACTTTGTACGCATCGGTTATAAATAACAAAAATCTGTACTTAGAAATAATATAAAGCCATTAAAACACCAAAAATTAATATTTTGGTAACACTTTACAATAAGAGTACAACAATTAACGTTAGTTAATGCTGTAATAAACATTAAGTAACAGGTAATAAACATTAAGTAACAGGTAATAAACATGAAGTAACAGTTAACTAACCGTTAACTAATGTGTCTAAGAATCATTTACTAATGCTGTTCATGCTAAGGTATTAATTTATATGTTATTTAAGGGTTATTGTAGATATTATTAACATTAGTAAATGCCATAATTATTATATATGTATATATATATATATATATATATATATATATAATTATTAACTAACAGTTAATTAACCATTACGGCATTAACTAATGTTAACTAACATTAATTGTTGTACACTAATTGTAAAGTGTTACAAATATTTTTTTCCAATTTTAGGTCAATCAGTGAGATTTTATGGTGATTTGCATATTTTTCCATAGTCGCATAATAGGAATCCTGGATGTATAAGTGGGGGTGGAGGGGAGTTATGTTTTATTTAAAGGGATATTTAGCTCGTCAACAAAGAAACATAAAGTACCTGACACATAAACTTCGGTAACAATTTAAGTTATAATAATTTTGTGGAGGTTTTAAACTGCTGGGGTCAAATTGAGGCCAAACGTAAAGGATGTTAATAAATTTGAACATAACAGAGTCTAAGACTAAGTTAATGTTTTGTCATGTTTTCTGACTCCGCTTTGGTTCCATTTGTTTCCGCCGCTTCAGTGTTTAAAAATAATTTACTGTATGTGCTTAATAATGTGTGTGCTAATGCTGAATTACCCTGAAGCTCCAGAGAGGGCATTTTGAAACTCACGAGTGTCTGATTACAAGTTTCCACCAAATGACAAACACTTGCAGAAATCAAACTTTCCTCTTTAAGCTTTGAAGCCGATCAGACGTGAGGGCTTTCTCGGGGGCCGCCTTGTTTGTTTTCATTTGTGATATCGGTGAACCTGACAGGCCTTTGCGTTCATTTTGTCACATCTTTGTGTCATCCCGTCCGGATATTCCCAACAGCGGCGGCAGAGTTTGATATCAGAAACTGTTTTCGGTGATCTAAAACACCGGCGGTGACGGTTTTGGTGTCGGCGCCTCGCAATCAAAGATCTTTGATTGCGAGGCTTTCCTTTCAAGAGCCGCCGTCGTGCGCCGACGTTCAGAGAGCAGTTTCTCCACCACAGGAGCGTCAGACGGACCGGAATGTAATTACTGAGGCTTCTGAACTGGAGGAAAAGTCTGAGAAAAAAAAAAAAAAAAAAAAAGCTCTCTTGCTCCCTTAAACTTGAATCCTCAAATGGTATTCTGGGAAATGTGGGAAATCGGCGACTGAAGCGGAAGTAGGTGAAGCGAGTAAAACCAAAAAAAGTGAATTACAGCGCTTAAGGTTTCGCCAAGCAACATCGACACGCTGAACATCGATGAAAGTGGGTCATCGAGCGCGAGTATTCACGGCGTGAGTCGTATCGGCTGCGTCGTTGCTCCGAGAGCTGCCCTCTGGTCATTTCACCGAGACAAACCGTGAATTTAAAGAAAAAGAAAAGGAAAAGAAAAAAAAAAAAAATGTCGACTGTGCCGTGGCTCCTTGCCTTCTTCCAGGCGTCAAAGTTTGTCTGCGTTTTTTTTTTTTTTTTTTTTTTTTTTTTTTAGCCTTCAGTCTCACTTCTCGCACAACTTTGTGATCAAAGCGTCGGACCGAAGCGGAGACCCTGTCTGCCTCCACGCTTGATCAGGCGCTCAGCGTTCGGATGGAGGGGCGGGGGGGCGGCGGGCGGCGGCGTGATACCAGGGTATGTCGATCTATCTGCATCTCAGCACAAAGACAGCTTCGTCTGGGGGCTGGAGGTCTCTCTCTCTCTCTCTCTCTCTCTCTCTCTCTCTTTCTCTCATACTCGCTCACTCTCTCTCTTTCACCCACGCAAAGGCGCACTCGAGTCTGGATTCAACTTATTGTCATCTCCCCCTTTTTCTTCTTCCTTCCCTCAGTCTCTCTCTCTCTTTTTTTTTTTTTTTTTTTTTTATTCTCTCTGCATGGTTGAATTTGCAAGATGCTCCTGTTCTGTTCTTGCTGAAAACCCCACCGGGTGAGACAATAGCAAAGAGACAATCCTCGCTCCACGGTAGACAACAAAATCCCTAAAACATCCCATCCAAGGGCAAACACACAAACCCACACACACACACACACACACTCACACACACAGACACAGACAAGCTCTATCAAACGGGAAAAAAAAAAAAAAAACATAAACACACTCACAGTGGCTCCCAACGCAGAGAGAAAGGGAATTAGTGGGCGTGTTACAGATTTATATTCCTTCAAGGGCTCGGAAAGGCAGCGCCTCCAATAAAAGCCTTTCTGACAGCAGGTTATCATGCAAATGAGGCGACTGTTTTGACGGCGTTTCCCTTGAAGTGAACGAAACTCACGTTGGCAGACAGCTGAGACGTCAGAGTCGCGACCTTCTCCTGAGAGGCGTCCAGCTCCCGACGCAGCTTTCTGATTTGCTGGTTTTGGGGGGAAGAAAGTACAGAGGAATGCGTACGGTTAACTTTTTTTTATTCTCCTTAAAAACAAAAAAACAAAAAAAAATAAAAACACAGAAACAAAGCAAATGTTGACTGTAATGCAAAGGGAAGTTGAGATTAAAACTAACCCTTTTGGTAAAAGCAGTGCTTTTTACTGTCATTTTACTTGGCAAAACTGTATAAAACACTGAGGTGAATTGTGAACATAAAGTGAGGGAATTACCGTGCAATTTTGGACTGTTTGGCCCTTGATTGAGGAGAGAAGGATAAACATTAACACTATGTTGCACGCCTCCACCAGACACAATATAAGTGGATGGAGACAGTCGTTATCACAGGCCAGCATGGTTAGATATCGAGCCACAAAGCAAAAAGGCACTATGGAAGCTGGTGGAGTCGCAGCCTGGGTCAAACAAACACCACAAACGGGTGGAGCCCCATTTTCCCGAGGTATTTTTCCAGTTGTTTTTCCCTATTTGGAATCATTCTTCCCCGGAAACTGCGATACAATACAAGTCAACACAGAGTCACGGGACTCTGCTGGAATAAACCAGACGACAGGGTTACGGCATCGCTTCAGAATATT
This sequence comes from Myripristis murdjan, assembly GCF_902150065.1. Classification (NCBI taxonomy): domain Eukaryota; kingdom Metazoa; phylum Chordata; class Actinopteri; order Holocentriformes; family Holocentridae; genus Myripristis; species Myripristis murdjan. The sequence goes on along the minus strand of NC_044002.1, from coordinate 22,535,160 downwards.
TAAACTTTCTGAGGAATCCGATTTTTTCTCCATATGTATGACACTAAAAACTACAGTTCCCATGAGCCTCAGCGACTGTTACTATGGCGAAGATGCCAGCTGTAGCCGCAAAATACACTACTCACAAAAAGTTAGGGATATTCGGCTTTCGGGTGAAATTTCAGGATGAACCTAAAATGCATTATAACCTTTACAGGTGAACTTAATGTGACCTTCTGTAAACTTTTGAATGCACATGTCCAACTGTTCAGTGTTTCAGTACTTTTTGCACAAGTTGCTGTTCTCTAACAAGGAGCTTAACGGCAAAATTCACATCAGGTGTTTGATGCTCCAGCTCATCGAGGTCGTATCATTAGGGAACGGCTGCTGGAGACTGGGGTACCTCAGATGGAGTGGCCTGCACTTTCTCAGACCTGAATCCCATAGAAAACCTATGGGATCAGCTGAGTGGCCGTGTAGAGGCTCGGAGCTCTGTACCCCAGAACCTCAATGTCCTGAGGGCCGCCCTTCAAGAAGAGTGGGATGCCATGCCTCAGCAGACAATAAGTCGACTTGTGAACAGCATGAGACGTCGTTGTCAAGCTGTAATTGATGCTCAAGGGCACATGACAAGTTATTGACACTGACATTTTTTGTTGTGGTATATCCACCACTGTTGTTGGCTTTTGTTTCAAGAAATTGTTTGAGATGAGGAAATCACCAGTGTGTGCTTCTACTTAAATGCCCTACTTTCATGATATAATATCACTGTAGCGTGAACTTTTTACATTTTCCATAAATTTCACCCAAAAGCCAAATATCCCTAACTTTTTGTGAGTAGTGTATATTGGTATATGTTCAATATTAGATTTTATTTCATTGCAGCTCAGTGGTTGCAGTCAGGAATGAAGCACGGCATCCTTGGTGATTGGCTGGTTCTTGAAGAAAAGTATTGTGGGACTTGTAGTTGACTTACTTCCTAAAACATCTATATGCACAGTCTGGTACTTTTTTTTTTTTTCAATGAACCCGAGTCATTTCTGCGTGGGTCTTTTGTGTTTTTCACTTCTGAAACCCCCCCGGCTGTTCAATACAACCCTGCACGCTTTGCAGCTCTTTACAATCAGCGCAAGAAAACTTTTAAAAACGATCACACGGAAGTATTTGGCAGAATTTCTCTGTGAAACCTTGCACCATCTGAGCTGTCCTAATGCGCTAAGCTCCACCCACCTGGCACTGCGGGCAAGGTTAAAACAAACACCACAACGTGTTTGTCACAGTGTTTTTGGCCCAGGCTTGGACAGATTAGTGCGGAAAGCAAAAAAGCGTCAAGATGGCGTCAGAAGTTTAAAATAAATAAATAAATAAATAGAATATTAGTGATAATAATAAAACAAGAAACCCAAACATAAAACTCAAGAGAATCAAAGAAGAATCAGTGATAAACTGAATAGGACTGTTTTAATGAGACCAACAAAAAGGCATGCATTAATTTTGTACAGTATAGGATTGTGTCATCAGGAAATATGTTATGTGTGGTTATTTATGATCAAAAATGAAACAAATGCAAAGGTTTATCGATCAAAAGCAATGCAACATAGGGTTAAACTGCTTCACATTACATGGGCCCTGATGCCGTTTTGAAAAAAAATGTGTGGCTCTTTGGTTCAAATTGTTCATTAAAAAGACTGAATATCACTGTTTGTGCTTTGATTGACACGGACAAACACACCGAGAAACAATCACACAGAGCAGAGAAGCAAAACTGAGCGGGGTAAGACGAGCGACGGGTCACACAGGCATGCTTTTCACTGGGAGGTTGTTGGTTCAAATCCCACAAAGGCGAAAATCAGGCGAGTCAGGAAGAAGAAAACACTTTTTTTTTTTTTCTCCCAGCAACCTCTGAAACGCCGTGAAGGTTTGCAAACGGGAAGCAGGAAAGTGCTGAAGACAGGCATGCGAGCTCCTTGAATAAATTAAAGGTTAAAAAACAAACAAACAAACAAAAACATGCAACCATCCAGACAAACGATAAATTAAATTAAACACATCGAGACGGGCAGGCGTGACGTTACAAGCTGGAGAGCGCTCTTACCTCCGAGTGAGCCTTCTCCTCCGTCTGCAGGAGGAAACACACAATTACATCACATATTTCACGTTTAGCTGCAAACGCTTTTACATTAACACACTGTACTCCCAATATTTCATCAGGAGTTTTTCATAAAGTTATGCAACCCTCTTTAACACTTTTTTAAACTCTTTCTTAATTATGTAACACTTTCTAAATGTCAAAAATAATTATCATTTTACATTCAACCTTCACTGACAGTCACTTCTAGGCTGCTGCTGCAAATGTCAACCAGAATTTTAGGCAAAATAGGCAACACATGATAAATTTATTATTATTTTAATATGAATTTATTTCACCTGCACAAACTAAGCCTCACTTTGCTTCTTTCTGTGTTCATCAGGGTGTTTTAGCTGTTCAGAGGTATCACTGTTGGGTACTTTTGGGTACATTTGGACACCTTTAAGGTAATTTTGGGTATACCTGGCAAACTGAGGATATTTGGGTAGTTTTTTTGGTAGCTTTGGTGTACAGTGGTCCCTCGTTAATTGCGGTTGTTACGTTCTAAAAATAACCCGCAATAGGCGAAATCCACGAAGTAGTCAGCTTTATTTTTTTACAATTATTATCGATGTTTTAAGGCTGTAAAACCCCTCACTACACACTTTATACACTTTTCTCAGACAGGCATTAACATTTTCTCACTTTTCTCTCTTGTTTAAACTCTCAAAGTTCAAACCTTCGTCGAAAAATAAGTCCAGTACAAAAAAAAAAAAAAAAAAAGCATGCAAAATTGCACAAAAAAAAATCCGTGAAACTGCGAGGCTGTGAGAGGTGAACCGCGTTACAGCGAGGGACAACTGTACTTTTGGGTGGCCCGACATGTAGATTTTCATCCAGAGTTAGCCACATGTTTTTCATATCTCTATCGGACAAAATCCTTGTAACTTTTTTGCTTTCTGGTTTATGATATCACACAGGCTGACATGTACATGCTTGAGGACCAGAGCTGGTTTTAGCTGAGGGATCACTGCTGTAACACGTTTCCTTGGTTAAATGCAGCTGTTGGTTCAATCAAACAACGTTTAAATATGAATCAGAAAAAATGAAACACATATGAGAAGAAACGAAGACACGGCAGAGAGAATCAAACACAAACTTTAATTAAAACCGGATGAAAGCAGCACGCTACCGCTGGCAGGGAGGAGGATAAAATCAGGCAAAAATGAGAAGTGACTCACGGTGAAGGCAAAAACAGCCAAATGAATTCGACCCAAAGGCAAAACTTTGTTAACAAATTTAAACAATTTTGTGAGCAAATCTCTGCCGGCGTTCGAGCTAAACATCACCGAGGCCTTTCGTCTGAAACTTTCACGTGTGATTGGGAAACGGGTTGGATTGTAAAACTAAAACTAATCTGCTGCCTGAGCGAGCGCGGCGGCTGCAGCGCTGGGAGAAACCCAACACATGTCCAGAAACCAGCGTGCCAAAATGACTTTGGAAGCATGCAGCCATGGAAATTTATTTTGCTTTTTTGTTTTTTTTTTTCGTCCTTACAGAAACAGAAGGGAAACAGCAGATACAAAAACGAGAGAGAGAGAGTTTAAGCAAGATTTAAACCTACACTGCGTGACTGAGACAGCTCTGTCTCGGTAAGCGCTATGCAAACCCATTTAGAAAACACATAAATCAAGATGATATCCGCCTCAAATGTAAGGAAACGGATGGAAAATACCCTCAGTGGCACTCTGTAATGTGCTATATACACATTTGCACCAGAAATCAATGTCTAAGAAGTGATTTTTTTTTTTTTCAAACGAAAAACTCATTTTGGAGCAAATCTTCTTTTAAAGGTCAAACACGATCCTCTCCATCATCTTTATTTTGAGCTCTGAAATGCAAAGGCCAATAAAGATGAGTGAAGGGATCGTGTTGCCGTCCTGAACCCTTTTTTTTTTTTTTTTTCCTGCTTCACTAATCGCTTTAAGTGTCTGGACTGAGCGGCCCTTTGGAGGAAAAAACAAAAAAAACAAAAAAAAAAGTTTTTATTGCATGGTAACACCTCACTGGAGCTAAACATTGCGTGGCTTGACCAGATCTACCGAGCAGACGCCCTCCAGCATGCAGATCAACCTCGGCTCTGACTGTGACCTGCAGAGTCATGTGGATTCTGCAGGGATGTGGATTCTGCAGAGATGTGGATTCTGCAGAGATGTGGATTCTGCAGGGATGTGGATTCTGCAGGGATGTGGATTCTGCAGAGATGTGGATGTAACGGCAGTGACCCGTGCCTGTTTGTCCGATGTGCTGCTGCTTCTCTGGCCGTGAGCCGAGTCGGTAAGTTTAGGGAGAAAAGATGAGCTGTACTTACGGCGGAGTAGAGCGAAGACGTGCTGGACACCAGAGACAACGAGGAGCCGTGGACTGTAAGGGGAGCACAGAGGGACAAATGAGACGTGTTTGGGAAAAGACGTCACACTGGCCAAAGACGAACACTTGGCTATTACAAACTTGAGGGAATCTGATGCCTGAAATCTCCACATGTATTCACACTCTGACCGAGTTGATCATAAGGTCACCAGAAGTCCTGCCGTTTCCTTTTAAAACCAAGCAAATCAGCCAATCACATTTCTCCGCTTCCTCCGTTTCCGTCCTAAAATGAGGAAGTGGTGTTTTCTTTTTGTAGTTATTAAAAAAAATCTTCCTTTTATTAAATAAGGGTGCTAATTCTTACAGGTTTCTTTGTGTTTGTAAGCCCAGGCTCCTGTGATGCAGACATCTGTCGCTTGCTCTTTAACCATTTAATATTTGGTTTGATGAACAAGTGCAGAGTGATCAGAGACATTCAAAGCGTCCCGGTTCTCCGCAGTTTTTATTAGAAAGACGACAGTAACCATCCTTGAGGTTCATGGTCTACAAACGTCAGTAAAAGAGCTCTGAAATCTACGTTTTGCCCGTTCAGAACTTTGCCAGCATCCAAACACTTTGCCAACATTTAGTAAAAATCTGCAATGAAACATTCGAGTGTGCAGTCACAGTGTAAGGCTGATGAGAAGTCCTCTTGGGCAGTGTTTCTGAAAATGCTGCATCTTTTCAGGCACGTTGGAGTGTGTTGGGTGTGTGTAAGAGTTTATGTGTCTGAGTGTGTATACAACGTGTGTGTGTGTGAGGACATTTTAGCAGTGTGAGGTTGCTTGGCCAGTCATCAGGTTCTGGCTTTATATGAGTATTAGGTTTAAATTAGAGGAAGTATAAAGGTTCAAAAAGTAATGTGCAGATAAAAGCGAATGAGAGTACAAGTGTAAGTGTGTGTGTGTGTGTGTGTGTGTGTGTCGCACCCTCGTCAGTGCTGTCCCTGAAGGAGCCGGAGCGGCTGATGGCCCGCGGGCGCTCCTCCAGCGAGGTGGCGCTGCCCCCCAGCGGGTGTCCGTCCCCGTACAGGTCGAAGGAGTCCTGGGCCGGGATGCTGTTGGAGCGGCTCATGCTGCCGTTGCTGGGGGGCAGGTTGTACTGGCTGATGTTGGTGGGACTCACTGAGGGAGACACACACACATCAGTGCTGACCCAGTATCACCTGGATAATGGACAATCTCACCCTTAAGTGTCTGTTAAATATGTATATTTGTTGAGTACGGATGCTATAAATATATATACACACTGGGTGTCCACTTTATCAGCTCCACCAGTCCAGTCTAACACAGCTCAGGTCAGCAGCTCTGCCATAAATTCTACCTTTTAACAAAGTTTATAATGTTCAGTTTGTGTTGACATTGTGGAGAATGTGTAAATTTAATTCTGTGTTTATTATTGAGGTTGTAGTTTGCAGAGATCTTGTACTGGACTACATTATATTGAGAGGTGTTTCTATTTTTTTGTCCCTCCTATCTGTATACAATGAGGAGGGACAGAATAGTGGAAACAGCTGTCAATAAAATGCAGTCCAGTCCAACAGCAGCACTAACTATGAGCTCAATGCCAAACATAGAAGTGAATGAACACCTGTGTTACCGTGGCAACAAGAAAACCTGAGCATTACAGGCAGCAGGAAAGGAAACTTAATGGCACAACAGCTGGATTGGATTAGATTAGATTGTGCAGGTGGAGCTGGTAAAGTGGCCACTGAGTGTGTATGAGTATGTATGTTTGTGTGCACACATGTGGATGTATTCTTTATAGATGTTTTTCTTGCTGTCGTGTGGTGGTGTTTATTGTATTTATGCACCTGTGTGTATGAAGGCGCTGTACAGACAAATTTCCTTGTTAAAGGGGCCGTAAAAAAAAAATCTATCAGCAACAGTTTTTGGTACCATATTCATCAAAATATCAACTGAGGCATTCTACACCATACTTCTTTTCCATCCCTACAATCAGAAAAGCAACTGGGAAAAGAGCATTTATGTCCAGACTGGAATAACTTACCTTTAACATAAAGTTTGACATCATTTCAAACGTTTAATAATAGTTTGTCTTCTTATTATGAGATGAATAATACATGTTTTAAATGATGCTATACCTATATACCTATATACAATATAAAATTCAGTGTATATTCTTATTATTTACTATATTTTTGCTGGGCTAACATTTGTTCATCGCCATCTAGTGGTTGTGCTCACTAATGTACTCATCTTATTGTTTTTTTTTTTTTTTTTGTCTTTGAGTTTTGACTTGTATTGTATATTAGGACTCATCATCATCATCATCATCATCATCATCTATAAAACCTCTTAAGTCATGATGTATCTATTCTTAACTATTCTTATTCTGAAATGAAATCAATCAATCAATAAATCAACGAGCGCTCATCCATTCAGGTCCATATTCAGTGTAATTATGTGATTAATATTGCAGGAGTGCTGGGAATCCTAAAGATATTTTGATCACTGCTTGAAAGAGTGTTTTGATTTTTTGTCGTGTCGTGTAAGTAGTTCGTGTCTTGGCTGTGGAGAATGACTGCTTTGTCAAACACGGTTAAAATCATTGAAGAAAACACATGAAAGTATACGAACTAGAAGAGGAAGGGCCATGAGAAGAGGAGAGGCAGTGTTTAATGTGTAGAAATTATAAATGTGTTTATAAAGCCAGAGCTCACACACTTCTACACCCAGCAGAGGATGAGCCGCCGTGACCTCTGTCAGGGTCAAACTCCACTCCGAGTTGTTTGACCCGACAGAGGCGCCGGCTTCTTTATCTCGCTATAAAAATGAAAAACAGCTTGTGTTGTTTTTTTTTTTTTTTTTTCTTCTCTCTGCGCTTTGAGCTCTCTTGCTCTTTGATCATCGCACATTTTGTTGTATTTGTCTTGTATTTTGCTTCGTTTTTATGCAGCAACGGACAGTGACAAGTTGCACATGGTTTTATGTTGGTAAACACAAACAACACTGATAAACGCAAAAACGTGTGAATATATTTCGTATGTAACTTTTTTTTTCATCAATTGATCCATTGATCATTGAACAGCCGTTCCATCACTACAACAATCAATGTGATGAAAGAAGCTATAAAACAGGCGTCAGGTGTGCAGACTCACGCAGGTTGGAGTAGTGGTATTTTCCGGTGGTGGTGCAGGCGGCTCCCGGGGGAGAAAGCGGCGACTGGCTGCCGGTGTCCTGCAGCCCCCCGGTCGAATGGGACCTCAGCCACTCCTTGCCCTCCTCATGGGACGTCTGCCTGGAGGACGGAGGGTACCTGAAAGCACCGCACAGCCAGTTCAGACACAGTCTAGCCCACATTATGAAGCTTTGGTTGGTGGTGAAATCAGAGCTGGACTATGTGCAATGATGTATGTGCATGTATATGGATGTGAAAATGCATGCAGACATTCACATGCATGCCTCTACACACACACACACACACACTGCTCAGTTCGAAAGCTGCCAAACACTCTTCTCTTCTCCTCTCCTCCCCGCCCTGAAGTGGCTTGGCAGCACGAGGCCTCCTTATCGCACGCATGACAAGCGGCCATATTTAATCCTCTGAGGACGATAATTGAGTTTATGCTCATCCCTTTTCAGAAGCCGACTTCCTTCCGACGCCCCCATTACTAAGCTTGTCACATCTGACCTCGCTTCAGTCGCCCCGCACTCGCGCCTCCCCATTCTCCCCCCCGCCGGGGATTGGACGTCTGACAGTGTGTGGAGTTGGTGTGACACGGCGGCAGTCGTCCCCCGGCGGAGTTAAAATGTTGAAACTGAGCATCCGTGCAAGACAGAAATATGCCAGGGTCAATATTTGGCTCAATATATAGCCTGGCTCATGTGACTGCACAAAAGCAGGACCAGCTCACTGCACTAAGAAAAAAAAAAAAAATAATAATAAATCTCCACCTTAACAAGTCATTCAGTTCAAAATGAGCCGGTGGGGTGAGATAATCCCACTTGTTTTTAACTGGGAATAAGAATAAATCTGTTAAAACGAGGCAGAATAAGGCACATCAGCCCACTAGGATCACAAAAAATGACACTTGACTCAAGAAATTTCTGGAAACAAGAAACAAGAGGCATTATCTCATCCCACTTGTTTGGAGAAAAACAAGATTTGAACACTGAACATGAGCCTAAATGACTTGGACGCATGGAAATCTTTGCAGTGTGTACATCTATACACCGGTTTTAAACACCTCGTGTAGGAAATACAAACACTGGGAGGCAAAAATGCTGAGTGGCTGTAGATAGGAACAGTATTTGTGGTTGGAAATGTCTTTGAGAGGAAAATATTCCCTTTAAACTGCACAGTCAGTGGAGTCGAGCATCACGTCCGATGGGGGATGTGTCAGAGAGTATTGTGAGGTCGAAAAGAGCTTCAGCACCAAATATCTTTAAAAAATGAAAGCAGGTTTTTTTGAGGCTCCGTTCGGCTCCTCTGCTCCTCGCCATCAGCGCTGTGTAATTGGCTCGGGAGGCTATCGGTTTTCTTTGTGCATGTTGTGCCGTGGTGATGAATGGATCGTGGTATTTTCTGTCTCGCCCCTCTTTTTCTTTTTTTTCTCCCCCGGGCTAAATTGCAGAAATTCATTCCATTTTCGCCAAAACTTACAGAGAGGTTTAGGCCATTTTAGTGAGACGTGCTGTGATGTGGCTGCTGTGATGGCAGACAAAGATACACACACACACACACACACACACACACACACACACGCACTCACTTGACCCTTTAAGGCTTCATCCACACTGCAGCTCCAAGTGCCCCAATTCATATGTTTTGGCTCCTATTTCATGTTTTCTCATTTTATTTTATTATTATTATTATTATTTTTTGCTCAGATCCATTTTTTTTTTTTGCTCATATCCAATATTTTTTTTCTTTTTTTTTGCTCATATCCAATTTTTTTTTTTTTTTTTTTTTTTTTTCTCATATCCAATATTTTTTTTTTTTTTTTTTTTTTTTTTTGTCTGGACCATTCATATTAATTTTTGTATGGGATCCACATCTGACATCAATATGAACAGAACTCTGCATGCACACATTTATAACAAGCATGCATGCTGAACACACCGACAAAAAATGTCACTTGCAAGACAGTCCACCATGAGAATGAATGACATCGCGATGCAAGGGTCCCCATTCATCTCCCTATTGAATATCTATTGAATTTGCAGTGTCCCCATCGCTGTCACTGCTATCCTCTATTTTCTGCGTTGCTCCGCACTGATGGTGAAGTTCGCCATCGCCTGGATTCGGTTTTAAAACGATCTTATTTTTTTGTTCACACTGCTCAGAGAGAAAAATGAGATCTTAGACAGCTGTCATCATTTTGGCACCGTAGCAGCCTATGGAGGGAAATTAAGCTAAAAAAACGACTTGATAGGTACCGTGACATCTTTCATTGATCATTTACTACTGTTACTCTGCAGGCAGGTCTCTTCGACTTTGCAACTTTTTATATATTATCAATTATGGCAAATATGAACCACCCAAAAGAAAAAAAAAAAGACATATGGAGTGATTTAGGCTTGAGAATGAAGGCTGCAGTGTGAATGTACCCTGAAATAATAGCAGTATTTTCTCTTATTTAGCATATATTTATGGCAGCATGCTGGACTTATTACAATGTGTGAAGTACACAGAGTATGAGTGTGACTGTAGGCATGCACATGTACATATATGATTTACTGCGAGTGGATAAAATGACAGCAGCAGAGAATGAGATGCGGCTGCAGATGAGTTGTACCTCAGTCCCTTTTTGGGGAGCGTGTTTCTGTCAAGAGGCATGCTGTTAAAACACAAAGGATGAGTGAATTAGATGAACACCAGAAAACACCTCTGTGACACATGATAAGGAGAATTTCTCTGCACTTCTTTGCACCGTTTGGACCGATGTCGTGACAAACGCACACACACACAAAAACACTGAAAGACGTTAACTAATGCGTCACAGTACAAGACACACCGTATGTACAACACAGGCAACTTGACAATGTTAAGGACAGCTGTTTCATTTTTTTTTTTTTTTTTTTTTGAAAACATACACTGTTGGCCTTTATATTTTCACATTCTCTGTAATGCACTGCATGCACAGCGTATGGACAAAACAATGGAAACACCATAATAAAGACTTCAGATGAGTGACGGGGGCCTGCAATGACCTGCGGTGAGGTTTCTGGCATGGCTTTGGCTTCGTAAAAAAAAAAAAAAAAAATGCCGTTTCAGATGTCATCAACACTTGATTAAGCTTGGGACTGTGTCTTGTTAATGAGAAAGCCTTGTTTTATAGCTAACATTGTTACGGGTGAAAGGCTGGCAGGCTGTTATTACCCAAGTCGAGCTGAACTCGAAGCACCTGTGCACCCGCCAAAAAAACTCCTGATCATTGACGAAAAGCTGCGAAACAACAGGCAGTTAGTTGTTAATATCCAGGAGAAGAAAAACAGCTTCACTCCAGCAGCGATGAGAGACGCCGCCTGAATACAGAAGAGGTGCAACCCTCTACTAATGTTAAAAAAGAAAACAAAAACAGTTTTTTATTGTTATAAGCTATGAAATTCACCAAAACAGTTTGGGCTGCGTTTCATCAGATCTGTAACTATTTAGGGAGGGTGAGTGGAGTTTTGTAGACTTTAATATTAAAGCTGCATGCACTGTGCAAATTTCTTCTTTAAAAAATAAAATTATATGTACCAGTCTTCTGTCTCGACTGGGTGCACATCTCTGGGTGATGAGATGCATTAAAGCACTGCTCACAGCACAGCACTAGGCATGTCATATATTCTTTCTATTTTATCTTTATTTTTATTTTATTTTATTTTATTTATTTATTTATTTATTTATTTAAATTTAATTTAATTTTATTTATTTTTTATTATTATTTATTTTATTATCATCGTTATTATTATCGTTATTATTATCGTTATTATTATTATTATTATTATTATTATTATTATTTATTTTTATTTTTTACTTGCACAGTGCTGGAGTTGTTGCAATTATATTTCACTGCTGCTGTACCTGTACATTCATGCATGTGACGAATAAATCTTGAATTTTGAATCTTGCTGCCATCACAGAAATGCATCATGGGTGTGGCTGATTGCTCCACTCTTATGTTAACAGTATGTAAGATGCCTGAAAGCTTTATGAAACCAAACCCAAGCCAGAAATCTTCTAAAAAAAAAAAAAAAAAAACACTCACATGATCATCCCAAACCCACAAAATGTCTTCATCATGAGACATTTTGTGTTGGTGATTCCATTATTTTGGTCATTGCTCTGCACTCTGTGTCTGTGCCTCCGGGGAGGGAGATCTATGTGTTTTTGTCGACGTTCTCCAGTCAAACAATGAATACGATTCGAGTGTTTCCGAGTCGTATCCCTAGGCGTACTCACCCCTCGGACAGGGTGGACTTGACACTGCCGGTTCGTGTCACCTTGGGCCCGTGGTGGCCCAGCGGCAAATCAATGGACTCAGAGCTGGTGTGCAGACTGGTCATGCTTTGGCAGCTCAGTGTGTCCTTGCTGCCGGCCGAGGAGCTACAGGCAGGCCAGGGCCGGGCGTTGGAGGGCAGGGAGAGGCCCGAGGCCGGGCTGGACGCCGGCGAGTCAGTGCACAGGTCTGGCGTTTTACCGTACAGCGGGCTGCTGCCACCGCTCATGCCGCCGGCACTGCCCAGGCTCCCGGTGCCAGAGGAGGGGGAGTCCAGGCTGGCCTGCCTCGCCAGCGTGCCGTGGGGGCTGCCCAGCACCGACGGGCACTTGCCAGAGTCGGGCGTGCCCGGGGAGCTGGCCTTGCTGCTGGCTTTGGTGCCAAATAATCTGAAGGTAGAGAGGTGGGTGCAGTCATTCAGAAATGCTCAAGGGACACGTGATGAGCATCTGCAAGACTTCACTATTCTACATATACATTTTTTTTTCCGCAGTACTGCATCAATTCTCTAGCCCAGGCTTCTTTAAGTCACCTCCGAAATACATGCACAACAGACCAGGGACCCCCATTTGAGAACATTTTCCCCTAAGAAATCCTTCAAAGAATTTAAATTTTTTTGTTAGGATCGGAGATAGCAGAATTTGTCATAGCGAAACAATGATCAAACTAAAATCGTGACCAATTATAATCAAAAGAGCCAGCCTTGTACACTTCAGTGTTGTTCGAACTTATAGAAAATGTCTTCAAAGTTAATCTGTTCCTCCTTTTTTTTCTGGAGACCCCCCTAAAAACAACCCTGGGTGGGGCGCCCTGGAAGTGTGTAGAGCTTGTAACCTGGGTTAGCCGCAGTGACCTGGGTTTGAATCCCGCTCGGGCCCTTTGCTGCATGTCATCCCCACTCTCCGCTCAAGCCCTTTGTATTGATATGCATCACTCTACACCCTTAGTCTCCATAAACAGATTCAATGTGTACATATATATAGTCTGTGGGACAAGATTTCTGTAGTCTGCTGTAATCCGAGTAGATACTATTTGCAGTCCGAGTGGTTTTATGAGGGTAAACAGTCCATGTGGGGAGTAAAAGAGGAGGAACGCATCGGCAGAAATGTTGTCTGGACCTAAAACACCTACAAAAAGTATGGAGAAACATTTAACCTGTAATAAAAGAAACGGAAACGGAAGCGATTTCCAACTTGTTTCCAGCTAAACCTGAAAACCCAAACAATCGGCCCTTGCTAATTCGAGGTTTCGAGGTGGCACATGACTAGGACTTCCCGACAAGCGAACCCCAGCAGTGAGCCCCCACTTTCCGCTGTGAACTCTCCGAAATTCGCTCTGACACATCTGCTTTCACAGCTTCGCCCGTCTCAACCCCGTGACTTTAAATAACCCAATCTGTTAGGCCGTTCAGCCCCGCTCGCCTCCCACATATGTTCAGACAGCCTGCTACTCTGCTCACGTCTGTCCCAGCCTGTCACCGCGATCACACGGAATTTATAGTCGACTCTCTCTCTTCAGGAAAAAGAAAAAAAAAAAAAAAACAGCTAGAAGACACGCAGATGAAACGGCGTCGGCTTGACAGACCGGATGGGACGGATGTTTGGACACGCCTGGTGAACGCACGCCGCTAAATGAGTCAGGGATTGGGCGCGCGGAGGAAGCTCTTGTCTCCTGTCTGTTCTGATCAAGGCTGGTGAGCTGGATTCGCCTGACCTGAATGAAAAGCCGTCAGAACTTCATCTTCGAGGTAAGGATATGTTTTTTTTTCTGCAATATCCTATGCTGTACACGAGGCAACACAATCTTTGTAATAGTTCATCTTTGGCCGCGTAGTCTACGCTGGCGCTGACATTCAAATCATGAAGGGTCTAGTATTCATTTTGTACAAACATCTCTTAAGACTGATTGAGGATTGACAGTAGATTGAATCTTTGCGTCTAAGGATGACATCTTCAATAAACCCTAACCCTAACCCTAACCCTAACGCTAACCCTAGCCTTATCGGTTACAGGAGCGTGGGGAAGAGCCTGCGCCAGGAAGAATGACTGAGCACCAAAGAGATCAGTTTATTGTTATGAATGAAAATGTCCCATATGTTTAATCCTGAAACAAAAGTGGCAATGGCAGCTGCAGAGCCCTGTACAAGAGGGCCTAAACCTCTCGCTGCACCTCAGGGAATATCCTTCGTCATATCGATATGCTGCAAAATCAATTATTTATCTGGACTCTTAAAATATGTGATGAAATGCTTGATTTGCTTGAAAAAACAAATGGTGAGTGACAAAGACAGGGTGGAGGCAGCTGCTATGTTTCGCGTGTCTGACCTGCGGAAGGTGGGTGAAGCGATATCGGGGTACTTGGAGCCGGGCTGCCGGAGGCCCGACTGGCCCGCTGAGGTGGAGGTGGGGCTGGACTTGGGGGAGGTGGACAGTCCGGTTGAGGTGTCCTGGTCGGACACCGCCACCTTCTCCTTGTCCGTCTGGTTGATGTTGATGGGGCTCGAGCGATCCTTCCCGGCCTCCCTGCGTTTGGCGCCGGCTGGAGCTGCCGCCCCTCCGGCCGATTTGCCACTGACGTTGGAGTCGATGCTGCTGGAGCTGGAGCGATGCCCGCTGCGCCCCGCCGCCACCCCGCTGGAGGATTTGGCCGGCCTGGGCAGGGACCGGTACTGCAGGGGAACTTTGGAGCCGCCGCAGCCAAGCAGGATGCCGTCGTCCTGGGGCTGCGAGCCGTCCAGGCTGGTCTTACGGACGCCGCCGATGCCGGTGCCTTTGCCAAGGGCTGCCGAGGATTTTGGCACCTTGCCCAGGGTGGCGGACCCGCTGGCAAGAGTCGCTCCGCTGGAGGTGATGAGGGTGCCCGTGGGGCCGGGGAGCTTCTTGTACCCGAAGGACCCTGTCGTGGGCGGGCGTGCGATGCCAGAGGGAGGTTTCTTACCCTCGTCCCCGCTGCTCTTTCCGGCATCTGAGGGCGAACGCTGGATGCTGGCGGAGCTCTTGGACGGGGCCTTGCCCTTCTCCGAGGCCTTTGCATCATCAGTTTTACCTGTCAATTTGCAAAAACACTCATTAGCAAACGGGGAAAACGCTTGCCCTCAGCACACTGCCCGGCCCTCCACTTGTTCTCATCACCTGCGGTGCCACAGAGCAGGAAAAGCCAAATTAGTGTAAATTCTGGGCAACAGCCAAATGACCATTTTATCACAGATCAGCTAAATTGAAAAACGATACTTAACTTCAACAAACATATAAAAGTCGCTGAGAGGACCGAAAACTTAAGGGAAACTGCAAAGTCTCCAAGCACAGATATTAGTGAAAAGACTTGAAATGGCAAAAATAAAGTGGCATGTCTCGTGATTAAATTAATCAGATGCAATCCATTAGCTACTGCAAAGTCAGCTAAGCAAAGTAAACTGAAGAGTTTCATTAAAAAACAAAACCATCGCTGGTTTCAAATAAAGCACGTTATGGGTTGTTGTGACAGTTAGCCATCGTGAGACCTTGACTTAAAAATGTTAAGGTTTAAGAGCAGAATTGTCTTTCCTTTTGAAATTCTGACCAACAAATGTCATTAATTTAATTTTAATTCATTTTAATTAATTAGACACTTCCAGAATTATTCCATAAACTCCATAGAGTCCCATGAAAACAGAAAAATACTAAATATGTGATACCATGATGCATTTAGCCTGCTCCAAACTATATACAAGGTCTTACACATATTACTGTATTAAAAGTGGTTATTTACAGCTTTTTAAATAACAAATTTCCATCACATTTAATGAATTAAGTGTGTTTAAGAAGGAAACCAGTGCACAGTGTCATTATTATATTGTCTGATTAAGTTTGAAGATAAAAAGGAGACACTTCATGTCCTACCAGGTGTTTTGAGGGAGGCAGAGGTGCTCTTGGTCCGGGGTGGCGTGATGCCCACCTGGGCTGTCATGCCCCGCCTCCACGAGCCTGTCTGGGATATCTGGGCCAGCGCGGCGGCCTTCTGACCGGCGTCCTCATACTGGCCCTGCGGCTGGGAGGAAGAGGAGGATGACGAAGGCTTCCAGCGGGAGGAAGCGCCGCTGGGGTCCATGCTCGCCTCGAGCTCCTCCTCCACCTTCTTCAGGTCCTCGGCTCCGGCCCAGCTGCTGCTCACCTCCTGCTCTGCATGCTTGGATCTGCTTCCTTTCTGGGACTGTGGGGCGAACCAGCGACAGGTAAGAGAAATGCAAACCGCAAATTATATTGTTTTGCCAATATTTGTTAGGACGTCGTGATCATTTACAGAGAAGTGAAAAACTGGTCAGAAGAGGGTTGTTTATGTGGATTTGATGGTGATGGGATGTATATCATGATGCAAAAATGTATCATAATAAGAGCAATTATCACTAAGTGGAACCTGTTTTTCCCACATTTCAAAGAGTGGGAAATGAGTAATGAGTAATGCACCAAAAAGAAACCGGCTTTGCATGCATTGTGTTACAGTTGCTGGCATTTCCACTTGTTTTTCATTCGCCTAATTTACTTGCTTTTGTTTTGAGGCAAGCTAAAGGTTTTATTTATTACATCATATCATGGCTGTCACGATTTATGAAGCCCATGTTGCGCATCACATTGTTTTTCCATCATATTGCATAATGCGAAAGTAAGAAGTTAGATTTAAATACACACACATAAACACACTGCAAGCAAGTATTGATCCATGTTCAAAGAGAGGAGTGTGTAGCTATCTTTGGGACCAGCCAAGTCCAGTTCTTCTTATTTGGGACACACACACACACACGAGCACGCACACACACAGTGAAAACCACCCTACCTTGACAGATGGCCAGTCTCCCTAGCAACACCAGAGTCTCTTAAGAGCCAGTCTGTTGAGTATTTCATGAGACGCCAAGGATACTTGGCAGAATGCAGCCAACTCTCAGAAGAGCCAAGCGGTGGCCTTCACTCCTCAGTTAATTCCCTCAGCTGTGATTTCAGCGCTCAAATAGAGAGCGGCCTCGGTTTCAAGCTGAAACAACACACCGCTAACTGGGAATTTGGAAAAGGGATTCAGTCCAAACCGGCTACCCAAGATTTGCAAGTTTTTAGGTTAGACGTGTTTGTAATCTCTCCTGAACAAGTCATACTGTGTTGCTTTTCATGCAGTGTTTTTTTGGGTTTTTTTTCAGCTCTGCTTCCCTGATGTAAACATATTTAAAAATACTGAATTAAATGGGTCTTCATTAATCTGTGACCTTTTGCAACCCCTATTTCTGTGTGACTTTTGAATTTGTGCATAAAAAGACATGAATGGAAGCACTTGAATTTCACAAAAAAAAAAAAAAAAGTTTCTCCGCTCGGCTGCGGTGGATTAATTGCGATATTAAAGAGAAAATGCGATCGAGGCTTTCGGAAACAGTTGACTTCAATGAAAACGACACCACAACAGGGGGCTTTTCGCTGTGTGTTTCCAGCCTGTGTTATGACAGCAGACATGGCAGGAAAAATTAGGATGAGGACAAATACATCCTCCATCCTCTGGACTGATTATGTAATAGCCGACAGTTGCAGGCTTTTCGGTGTCATTTGCATCACATGGTTGATGGAAATGTGCACCGAGTGGCGGTCGCTTTAGAGGTTGCGCTTGAAAATGCGATAAAATGTGGATGGAAGCGGCTGCGGGGCGGAGTTAGAGGAGGGACGGCGGGAGCTCCGTGCAGGGGCGCCGTATATGTCCTATATAAAGTTAGGACAATTCCAAGGGCCCTTGCCTGACAGGGGCCCCAAAAATAGGTAAAAACTAATATAAAATTATTAAACCATCATCGAGTCAACTGATTTTTTTTTTTTTCATGGGGCCCAAAATTCCTGGCAGCGCCCCTGACTCCGTGTTCGTGATTTTACCTGCGTTCCTTTGTTTTTGCGTGACGACGAGCCGGCGCTGGAGTAGGCGGGCGCGTTCAGATCATCGGTGCTGATGTTGTCCAGCGTGTCACTCAGGCCGCTGCTCACCGAACTGCTGTCGTCCCAACTACAGAACAGGAGGAGGAGGAGGAGGAGGAGGAAGAGAGAAAACACAAAGAGAGCTTAAGAAAGAGAAACATTTGGGATGGAGGAAAAACCTCTGGAGACCTTTATCCTTTAAAAAGCAGCTCTCAATTTCCAGCTCCATTTCACATATTTTAAATTCCCAAGTCACTTTTTCAACGCTGCTCTGAACAGCTGTACGTAAGGATTGTTATTAGCTGTGATGGGAGTAACGGCGTTACAAAGAAACGGCGTTATTAACGGCGTTACTTTTATCAGTAACGAGTAATCAAAGAAATGACTGTTTCCCCCGTTACAACGCCGTTACCGTTACTGACAATAAAATGCGCCGTTACTAGCCGTTACTTACTACTAATAATTATTATTATTTTATTATCCTATTCAAAAAAATGTGCATCTTGTGGAGAAAAAGCGGTGTGTCAATATTCAAACCGGTCGGACTTTGCAGTTTTTCGTAACTTATCAACATGCATGGAGAATGACTCAGCACAAATTACAAAAAGCACATGTGTTCCCTGATGGCAGAGCTGATAGTATCTCTGCCTGTCATACAGAAGACCGAGGGTTCAATTCCCCACCTGGACAAGCTGGCATCACTACTTTAAACTGTAATGAATTACTTTTTCAAAGTAACGTGCCCAACACTGACAATGATAGACGAAATTTGACAGCAATGTCCACACTGCAACAGCAACAGCAAAAATACACTACTCACAAAAAGTTAGGGATATTTGGCTTTTGGGTGAAATTTATGGAAAATGTAAAAAGTTCACGCTACAGTGATATTATATCATGAAAGTAGGGCATTTAAGTAGAAGCATACACTGGTGATTTCCTCATCTCAAACAATTTCTTGAAACAAAAGCCAACAACAGTGGTGGATATACCACAACAAAAAATGTCAGTGTCAGTAACTTGTCATGTGCCCTTGAGCATCAATTACAGCTTGACAACGACGTCTCCTGCTGTTCACAAGTCGACTTATTGTCTGCTGAGGCATGGCATCCCACTCTTCTTGAAGGGCGGCCCTCAGGACATTGAGGTTCTGGGGTACAGAGCTCCGAGCCTCTACACGGCGACTCAGCTGATCCCATAGGTTTTCTATGGGATTCAGGTCTGGAGAAAGTGCAGGCCACTCCATCTGAGGTACCCCAGTCTCCAGCAGCCGTTCCCTAATGATACGACCTCGATGAGCTGGAGCGTCAAACACCTGATGTGAATTTTGCCGTTAAACTCCTTGTTAGAGAACAGCAACTTGTGCAAAAAGTACTGAAACATTGAACAGTTGGACATGTGCATTCAAAAGTTTACAGAAGGTCACATTAAGTTCACCTGTAAAGGTTATAATGCATTTTAGGTTCATCCTGAAATTTCACCCGAAAGTATGTGCACTAATAAGAGAATTTAAGAAAAGAAAAAAGTAATCATAAAAATTACTTTCCCCAGTAACTGAATTACTCTTCTGCAGCAATAATTGAGTAGTAATCAAAATTACTTTTTTACAGAAGTAATTAGTAATTGTAACTTATTAGTTTTGTCAGTAATTGGTCCCAACACTGGTTATTAGTAGCCAGGAATGGGACGATATATTGCAATTTTTATTTACCGAAATGTAAAATTGTTTACATTCTAGCCCCCGGTGCCATCGCTATGAAGATTTGCACCGCCGTCGTTTGTTATTATTGAACTTTTGTCGTTTATGTAGTATCGGTGTATCAAATCCATGAGGTCCATATCAAATTGTACTTTCAGAAGAGCGTACTGTCATATTCCTATGATTGGTAGTGAGGAGAAGCAGTAGTGGTTGTGGTATTTAGCTGATGCTCTTTAAAAAAAAGTGATTTATAAAATGCTCCAACAGTGGGAAAAACCTTCAATCTCTGCATCACAGATATTTCAAGCAACTGATAACTAAGCAGGTCAAAGGTCAGGGTCATTTACTTTCTGCAGAAGGCGAGAGGCTGCATGCCGTTTATGATCGTCTGGTTCCTCTAATCGAACGGCTGTGGCCCATTTTTCATCCCTCATTCGGGTCCCATTGACTTGTGGGTATTTGAGTTCTTTTTCCCAAAAAAAAAAAAAAAAAAAAAAAAAAGGTTGGCTCATTAATTGTGTGTCGTTAAGCTTCTCATTAACTCTGACTGTGTGCAGGAATAAAAGGATCTTCATTAGCGCAGTCTCATGATTTAGGCCCAAACAAAGGCTGCACGGATCAAGCGGTGATCATTTACACACTCACACACACACACACACACACACACACACACACACACACGGTCTAATTACAACAGAGTTACAGCTCGGAAAACTGTGGCAGTATGCTTTGCTAATCTGCAAAACCATTTTCTCCCATCATTCACAATTAATCACCTTCAATAATAATGTATTAACACTGTCGCCTTCTTCTCTGTCATTGTCTCTGTCTTGCTCTCTCTCATACACACACACACACACACACACACACTCAGCATGACATGAGTCAGCCAGCAGCATGAAACCACAGCTGTCACCAGTCTCTCTCTCTCTCTCTCTCTCACACACACACACACACACACACACACACACACACACACACTATACATCCACTTAAAGTCTTCACAGCTACACACTGGTTTCCATGCCAACACACCAGGCCTTATCTGCATCTGTGCATGTGTGTGTGTGTGTGTGTGTCCCCAGCCCTTAATTAACAATAAGAATCTGATCACACATCCTTAGATTTGAAATTAAGTCTCGAAGGAAAATGAATTGACCCACAATTGTGCAGCAGCAGAGAAGGAGAGAGAGAGAGAGGGAGAGAGAGAGCCAAAGATGACGATCAATACTAACAGCATCACTGTTCATGCAATCAGCCGCGATCGGCATCACGGTGACAGATTATGACACAGAGTTTCATAAGCCAACAATTAACTTTTTTCCAAAGACGGCTTTTCATCTTACTTTTTTTTTTTTTTTTGCGACTTGAACTCCGTGTCCGACTCCAAAACATGCCCCGAATTTCAGTCCCTTTTCTTAAATAAATAAATAATTTTTTTTTAAAAAAAAGGAAACAACTTCTGGAAGCTAATTACACTTTCTCAACGAGGGAACGCCAATTCAGGGCTCGCCATCTATAATTCATCGGAGACAAAGATGAAACCCGAAGGCAGGCTGAAAACGAGAGAATAATGACTCATTTTCAACGGGCTCACAATGCGGCACGGGGAGGGGAGGGGTGGGGGGCGAGGGCAAACCGGAGACGTGCAGCCGCCCGGGGAGGATAATGGCGTTATTGATTTTCTGAAGTTTGCTCAGAAAATCAATAACAATAAGAGTTGTTATGCCAAAAAAAAAAAAAAAAAACACACACATGGCATTCATCAGCTTAATGAATCTTCAGTGTTGTAATAAATAGTCATGAAAGCGTTAGTTATGCAACACGGGGCGCTCGCGTGAACCGATCCTCGCCTCCATCAAAAATGCAGAGCGGCCTGTTTTTTGAGGAGACGGGAAGTAAAACCACCCGTGCCGGAAAATTAATACGCGGTCTGACACCTGTGAGAGATGTGCTATAAATGTGGTGCCGAGCGGAGGCCCTTCAACCCAGTTGTCCACCGGAGCGGCGCAAAATGGATTCTGCTGCCGTGATCGATGCACGGCGAGCGGGACGGGCGGGACGTCGTCATTACGGCCCAAATTTTGTTCGAGGTGGAACCGACTCATCACATTTAGTCACGTTCCTGTGACTGAGCAGCGTTCTGTGGACTTGTACTTTCTTGGGAATCTTTTTAAAGTCAGTAATTTCACTTTTACGTCGCTCCATTTGTTCTGCTTGAGGTTTGTCCTTCATTGCATTTTAAATCAGATCCATTACAGAGAGCGAACGATCAGTGGCAGATTGTGGAACCTTTTCACAATAAAAGCTCTACCAAAGACGAGAAGAAGAACCTGTTTCTGCTTTGTTGGTTCTACTTTTTGTCATTTTACAAATTTCACAATAAAAAAACTGCAGATAGTCAAAGGAAGCGAGGACCATTTCGACTCAACTGGCAAAAAAAAAAAAGTGGCATAAATGTGGAAAAAAGGGCGAAAAATCATGTGTCTGCAGGGTCCTCACTTCAATTTAGCGTAATGCCCCTTTAAAAGCATGCAGTGTGCAGCGTGTTCTCTCCTCCTTTTCTAACTGCATGGAAAAGATCCCAGCGAACACAGTTACTGTTTGGAAAAAGGAGCTCAGTCACTTTTACTGCCAGGACATTTGACATGAGACACTTTGGACTTTTACTGCAGGAGATTTTTACTGCACTACTTCTACTTCTACTGCAGTCACATACCAGCAGAGGAACAGTACTTCTACTTCTACTGCAGTCACATACCAGCAGAGGAACAGTACTTCTACTTCTACTGCAGTCACGTACCAGCAGAGGAACAGTACTCTGTCCACCACTGGTCAGAGTTTCGAGGAGTTTTGCCACAAATGACGTGTCCAAAATTAATCAAGAACAGCTCCTCCTCCTTTTAAGTGTGACGTAGATGATATTGGCCTTTATAGTCAGATAAAAAGCCTAAAAATGTAACTCGTGTGCCTGTCGAATTATACCCACCACCATTCTGGAATAAACTCAAACAAAACCTTTTACAAATTCTGAAACCCAAAGTTTAAGACATTAACCGTTCTCATTGATATTCCACTTACTTATTACTTCCTTCTGGAGGCAGTAATAAAGGTGCAAAAAATAAAAAAATCCACTTTGATAACAACAGCCTGAAGAGAAACTGAAAACAGAGAGCTGGGTTTTGTCTTATTGAACACGACAGGTAATTTCTCTCTTTGCCGTTTCAGTTTTTCAAAGTCTTGGTGATGAATGTTACACAGATTGAATAACTCGTCATATAACAAAATAAATTGCGTCTCCACAGTCAACCCTCGACTCCTCAACCTCAGACCGAGTCCGGTCATTAAAGAGTGTCAGTGTGTGTGAGCCGAGCAGCGGTCAGGGTGATTTGTGACCGCTTCATCCCGACAACCTGCAGCTGAAGTTTCCTTAACACGACCTGATGTGCAGAGCGAGAGGAGCTCCGGTATCAAACACCGAGTCCAAACGGATCCTCTGACTGTTTCCGCACAAAACGGGCCTCTGCACACAAACCCTGTGGAAATCGATGGTTTTTGGAAACAGGCCCGGCTCGCTTCGCTTCCCCTTGAATCATCATTTCCTCTCATCTGCACTTAAGCTGATACTGAAGCTGATTTTTTTTTTTTTTTTTTTTCCTGGAAGCTGTTGGGAGATTTGGAGCTGCGGCATCATTTGACAGCAGCCGACTCGCTCGCCGGTTGTGAAATTGTTGGAAATTTTACATGTGCTAAATGTGTGGATTGTCATTTTCCAAAAACGACAAAAAACAACAAAGAGTTTCATCCATCCAGTCACCGGTAAAGCCATGTAGATCAGTTTATTGCCAAAAAACTGAGATGTGATGTGTAAAATAAAATGAGCTGTCCAGGTAAAAAAAAAAAAAAAAGTAGATTTGCTCCCTGCAGGATGGTGTAAAGCAGCGGACAGGGAGCAGAAGAAAACAACAAACAAACGTTTTATGGAGGCTTTTCATCTCAAAGACCTCAAACAGGAAACACAAGGAGGCTTTTTGGATTCGTAATAAAAAAGATTCTGTATCCCAGAGGCACGAAGGAGGATTTACACTTTAGGCATTTTACAGTCATTAATTTAACAGATTCTTAAGACAGGCAGTTTTGCAATAGTGCAGTTTTCACATGTTGCTGTTTAGAGCTTTTTTTTTTAAATTGATGGAGTCGACTCATCCATGTTTCGTCTCCCAATTGGATAACAGATCGATGGTCCACCATGGGAAGAGGTGCTTTCATTCAGTCTGTAAACAACCTTAAAGAAGGCTGAGCATCAAAATGATTTGGTCTAGTAAAGTTAGGATTCTTCTGATCAATCAACAACAGATGCACTAATATAACGGCAGACGATCGGTGTCGGTCGATATCGGCTTTATGAAGCGGTATCAGCATCCAGTGTCCATTTTTACAGCTTGTCCACTTGAGGAACTGGCATTTTTGTGACTTTTTTGAGGGTGCATAAACACAAAACTACTACTAAAGTAAATCCCTCCTTTTAATGGAATATTTTAAATAAACAAAAGGAACTAAGAGAATGTTGCAACTGCAAATGCAGAATGAAAAAAATGAGAGTGATGCCATCAAATAATATTCAAAATCAGATTTCAACCTGATGTGTCAGTAAGCCAATAAACCAGTCTAACTCCAATTTGTATTATAATTATTATAGATATCCATATTGGCTGTTATTGGAGGACTATCAGCTGACAATATCGACCTCAAAAGAAAAATACATCAAAGTTGTTCACAGCAGTTTACAGTTGGACCACCAAGCTGACGGGGAAACAGCGGCAGGAAACTTTTTCTGCAGCTCTCGTCTTTCTCTCGCTCGCTCCCGGAAGGCAGCAGCCGCCTGAGGGACATCAGCCTCAATGTCAGAGCCGCCGGGGAGCTGGGGCTGGGCGGGGCTTTTTCTTTTTTGGCAGTGACAGGGGCCGTTTGCCGGGTCACCTTGACAGCCTGATTTAAACTCCCCCTTCTGCTCGGCGCTGCCTGTCAAAGGCTCAGAAAGCGACGGGGGAGTTGCCGGAGCACTCGGCGCCTCCGCCTCGCTTCCTCTGAGACCGGCCCTCGCTGCGTGACAGACAGCAGGGGCAGACGCAGCCAAATTTAATGCTCCCGACGAAATGAACCGGGCCTAAGTGACTTGGCCGGCCTCCAAACGGCAGCTTTTGCCCGCAGACAAACAGACAAATCTCTGCCTATATATGGATCCTTTTATTCGGTGCAAGAATATTCAGCGCAGTATCCAGTTCTCAGAAAGGCACGTCCTTTAAAGATGAAATTCGGGGCGTTATCAAAGCCACAGATGGTCCTTTAGGAATGCTGATTGCTCCTTATGCCTAATCGCACCTCAAATATCTTCCAGGCTTCATTCAAAGTGGAAAGAAAAAGCTTCGTCTTTTTTTTTTTTTTTTTTTTTTTTTTTTTGTTAATGCAATTTGCCGTCAATTTCCTCCAAAAATGAGACGAATTGAACTCGATAGCATCAAGTGGTGCACATCTAACTTTGGTAATACAAAAAAAGGAGAGTGGTGAAAAAGCACAAAAAAAAAAAAAAAAAAGTATGTGCCTGTCATCACAATATGCAAAGCGGAAGCAGATGGCCGTTAAAAAGCTCATCGCCTTCCAGCTCTTATCTAAAC
This sequence comes from Myripristis murdjan, assembly GCF_902150065.1. Taxonomy (NCBI): domain Eukaryota; kingdom Metazoa; phylum Chordata; class Actinopteri; order Holocentriformes; family Holocentridae; genus Myripristis; species Myripristis murdjan. The sequence continues at coordinate 22,509,962 of NC_044002.1, read as the reverse complement.
ATGAGAATAATTTTGCTGCGTGTCCCCTGGCTGCTACATATCACTCACTCCTCCACGGTGGTCCCTCTAATACAATAGTGACAATCTTCTTTCCGCAGGAGAAAAAGCATTAATTAGTCCGCACTGTGGGTAATACGATTAGTCACTTCTTGGGCAATTCTTGCTTAATTAACACTACAAGTAACAACGTATGGCTCCTGGAATCATAATTACAAAGTAAACATGCCCTTTGGCTTCTGCACTTGAAAAGTAATTCCTCAGCCAACATAACGTTAATTAAATGCTGAAAGTATCGGAGAACAATACTGGGAAAAGCCGCCCGGCTGAATGAAGACATAAACAACAGAAACACGAGCGGAGTGTCACTAAACCCTCGTGTTGCTGCATGGAAGTTCATGCAAAACCCCCCGGATACCCGCTATTACATGAGATAATGAGGCTGCACAAACTTCCTCTTTGCTGTAAGGTTGCTGGTTCAAATCCGTGGCTTGGCTGGGGAAAATACAGTGGGGGAAAGTGAACGAGAAACTAGCTACACTGCAAAAACTCCAAATCTTACCAAGAATATTTGTCTTATTTCTAGTCAAAATATCTCATTACACTTAAAATGAGACATGATCACCTAAGAAATAACTTGTTTGTAGACAATTTTCACTCGTTTCAAGCGAATTTTCACTTTTTTCCACTGGCAAATTTTGCCAATGAAACAAGCAAATTTTCAAATGAAATTTCACTTCAAACCAGTGAAAATCGTCTAAAAGCAAGTTACTTCTGAGGTGATCGTGTCTTATTTTAAGTGTAATGAGATATTTTGACTAGAAATAAGACAAATATTCTTAGTAAGATTTGGAGTTTTTGCAGTGTACCAGTGCGCTGCCCTTGAGCAAGCGATTTAAAGGGGAATTAAATGTTCTGTGACTACCGGGCTCCATGCACCTGCTAAAACAACAATTCTTGCAGTACCATATTTTAAACGTGCACTGTAAGGATTTCACCACCTGTTAGCCATCCTGACACTGACCAGCGCTTTGTTTTTTAGATGCAAAACAATTCATAAAAAATTGATTTCCTACGCTCATTCCTGAATATTTACAACAGAGGAACCAATGAAGCGAGTGCAACAGCCGTGATAAGAGCTCGTGATAAGAAAGGTAACGAAACCCCCCCCCAGGTGGTCTAGCTGAGGTGTTAGCCTGCAGGCACAGAGCTTTGCAAAGTTTGTCCGGCGCTGGCCTCTGTACCGCCGTGACATTTCGCCTCAGACGAGGGAAACAGAGACGGACGCGGCTTCAGAATCAGAAATCAGAAATACTTTATTGAGGGGAAATTGGTCTTTGCACATTATTTCCTCTTAAGCCCACAAAGCGCGCGTCTTCCTGCTTAAACTGTCATGCTTAGATTTGCTTTTCATGATAAAGACGTGCATGCTCGCGAGTGATACATCATCATCCACCACATCAATCATTGTGAAAATACTGGAATGACAAAACTGACTTGATTCTCTGTTATTTGGCAGTTTCAGCAGCAGGTTTTGGGGCTGACGATGAGTGTCTTCAAACTCCAACTCCAATGCAGTTTATGTCCCAAAACAGAGTAAGGGCTGTTAATAAATCAATGGATTTTACAGCCTGAATCCTCACCAGCACTGGGCGAGCTAATGGCTGAGTCAGCGGTATTGATCCACAGATGTATTGCCGTCATTTTGCGCGATGAGGCGGTAAACATTTTTCTTGTTGACCCTTTAACCCGTGTTACCTCACACCTGTGGTGCCACTTTGTCTGCCACCTTGAACATGCTGAGCAAAAGTGGAAAACCTCTGGTCTGACTGTGCAGCTCTCATGAATGAACATGAATGTGAGGCAGGGCGCTGTCGAAAAAAAAAAAGAGCGTGCACGCTGAGATAAATTAAGAAGAAGAGAAGGCAACAAAACAGCGCTGCCTCCTCCTCCTGCAGCACCTGAGAGCCAGCCTGACTGAATATTTCATCCGCTCGGCTCCCCGGGCGCCGGCGGCCGACTGAACCGGCTCTCGTGGTGCGAACGTTGCGGCAGCTGACCGAGCTCCGCCCCTCAGACCCGGCACGGCGTCAGAAGGCACGTCACCGGATCCCCGGGGGGGCGCCGCGTCCTCAAAAAAAATAAAATGGCACAGCCGAACTCAGTAACCCTTCGGCGAGGGCGGGCGAGCCGCAGTTTTGTGTCATAACGTCTTAAATTAAGAATGAGCGGCAATGCAGAGCGCAAGGGGCTCAAGAGGAGCCGCGTGTGCAGGATGTTGGCTTCAGTCCTGCGTTTCATAAGTGAAGAAGTGACATGGAAAAAAAACCAAAAAAAAAAAACAAGTCACAGTGTTCCTCTCCAAACCTGAAAACACGCCATATTTCCCTTGTGGTGCTTTCTAGACAAAAAAAACCCAAAATACAGTGAACACAGGCGCCTCGTCAGAGAGATGCACTGCATGTCGTGTGTATTGCAGAGATGCTATGAAACTGTGTGATAACTAATACTATAAACAACTGCAAAAAGCAGCAGTCTGACATTTTTAAGGTCAGAGATGTCAGCGTTTCATATCCCTGCGAGGAAAGCCTCTGCAAGGAAAAGTTCAAATTTGACTTTGGATTGGACTTGACAAGTTCGAGCGAAACTGAGCCCAAACAGCTTGTGCATTTTCTGAGCCAGGACACAAAAAGCCCCCATTACGTATATTTATATTCTTCTCTGATAGGCCGTTCACCAACTGAATAGATGGCAGACACCCAGCCTGATACTGTTCTCTAAATAATATCCATATAAAAATCACTGCTATGGCAAGTGCTTTTTTTTTTTTAATCTATTTGTGAAACCTATAACAGAAAGTAGGGCTGTTATGATATCAGATTTCCACTACACTACTATAGTGGCCAAAATACCTCATGATAACAATATTATTGAGATATGTGTTTAAAATAAATAACGATATATAAGTAAAATAATAATGCTACTGGTCAGATTTATCTTTAACTTTTGTTTTGTGTCTTTTTTAGCAAATGAACACTCAAAATACAAGTAGGGACATGAAGAGAGACCGGAAAGGAACAAAAATCATTTAACAGATGGTTGATTATTTACACCATATTACCATATTCATATTAATAGCGAAAAAAAAAAATCATGATTATTGTCAATACCAGTGTATCAACTGAAATAAACTCATCCAAATCCTCCACAAAACTCATTTTGATGAGCTGCAGCTGAGTTTTTACAGCTGTAGCCTACAGTCACAACTTTAACACAATAATATTCCCACTTTATTCTCAAAAAGTTATAAATGTTTGGGGTTTGTTGTAAAAAAAAAAAAAAAAAAAAAAAGAAGCACAAAATAGCCTCAACAACCCAAACCCAACACAGCCTGATGCAAAAAAGTTTGGATTCAAGCCCAAACGAAATAACCAACCAACTGAGCTGAGGTGCCATTTAGCAAGGCACTAAACCCCTAACAGCTCCAGTTTAATTGCTCATCGACCAGCAGAAGAAAAACTGTTTGCTGGACAGCTGTCAGGTAGGAATTTGTGAAACTGTGTTAAATGTGGAGCAAGACTGTGTTTGATACCCTTAACAAGATAGATAAATGAAAAAAACAAAACAAAACATGCATATCAAGCCTTGAACATCATTTATCAGTGCCTCATCAGTCTGCCTCAGATAAATGAGACTTTATCCAGTCAAATTAACTGCAGGTATCTTTATTTTCATCGCTGAGTCTGCTGCACATTTCTGTGGTTCGTCTGGTCGGCTGTAGCTGCTCTCGAACGCACCGCTGTGGCTCCGCTCAACCGTGCAAACTCGGCCTCATGCAATATTCAGAGGACGAGGTCTCGCTCTCCCAAACGGCATGGAGGGGAAAATGCTATTAACAGCTTGAACAAAGGATGATCACACTGAGCGCGCGCGGCCGTATGGAGATAAATGGCGGTTTGATGAGGGGATCGATATTTATTTCTGGGGCGGGACGACGTCGGGGTGCAGGAGTGAGACCTCTGCAGATGAGAGCGCGGTCCGTCCTCCCAGGACGTCTTACATAACAAGACAAACTCCCACACAGCACCACACTGCAAAAACGCAAAATCTTACCGAGATTATTTGTCTTATTTCAAGTCAAAAATGTCTTATTTCTAGTCAAAATATCTCATTACACTTAAAATAAGACATGATCACCTCAGAAGTAACTTGTTTTTAGACAACTGTCTCTTGTTTCAAGTGAAAATTTGCTTGTTTCTTTGGCAAAAATTTGTTTCTTGTTTCTAGCTCATTTTCACTTATTTCAAGTGAATTTTCACTTTTTCCACCGGCAAATTTTGCCAATGAAACAAGCAAATTTTCACTTGTTTCAAGTGAATTTTCACTTGAAACAAGAGACAATTGTCTAAAAACAAGTTACTTCTGAGGTGATCATGTCTTATTTTAAGTGTAATGAGATATTTTGACTAGGAATAAGACAAATAATCTTGGTAAGATTTCGCGTTTTTGCAGTGCAGGTAACACTCACAATAAAAGAGGAACTGTGCTGTATACACACACACGAGCCTATGTTAATAAATTTGCATCCAATCATAAGGAGCAAGCAAATGACACGCGGTGACATTTGGAGACAGTTCATCCGTCCTCCTTTGGTTTCATGGATAATTTGTCCCTCGCTCATGATCCAGGGTGATCAACATGTGAAAACCTTGTGACTCCAATTATGCTGATTATGATCTTTTCACTCGAGCTAACTGATTACACGCTCCCCCAACAGCTGCAAACCTCGACGCAACCTTTTCAAAACACGCCGCAGAAATCTGCAATGCATGACGGTCGAGCTGGAAAACAAGGCTGCGTCTCCTCCTCTGTGTGGGGTTCTTCACCTGACGGCCACAGCGTGCAGCGTTTCAACGGGAAACTGCCCTACGACACAGCTCACATGTCCTCACCCCCTTTGATCCTGCACTTAAATCAGCATTCGTGAAACCGCACGGCGATTTTCCCAAAGCTACGGCACAGACAGTCTTGATTGACAGCCGGTGGAGAGCTGAGGATGAGCTTCATTTTGCAGAATTTGGAAACTATCAGCCCCTAACTACAGCAAAATACAATGAAAATCCAATAAAAGTCATAATTTAATCAATCAATCAATCACATACTTCACTCGTGTAGCAGATTTCATACATGGAAGTGCAGCACAACATGCCCTACATGGGAGAATAATAGAAATATAGTAAGAAAATAGAGAAAAAAGATTAAGAAAGAGATTAAAAAAAAAAGTAAAAAAAAGTACAAATTAAAAAATGATTAATAGCACTAAAAATTAAATAAAATTAAATCTTTTCATTATGAAAAATATTGTCAAAAGGTTGAGAAATAAAAATAAAAATAAAATAAAATGATAAAACATCAACTCCGCTCATTCTAAGTTGGTTTAATCTAAGAAAAACAAGCTTTCCATGACTCACTTTACCAGCTTTATCTATTTATTTGTTTTAGTGGCACTCACTCCCACCGTCACGGGCAGGTTTCATGGACAGTCCGGCTTTGACCCCTGACCTCATTCCTTTTAATTCAGGAGAAATTCAGGATGAGAGAATCAACTTCAGAAAAAAACAAAACAAAAACACACACACACACACACACACTGAGCTGTTGAAATGAAGAGCGTGTGTCCCATGGCGGATGCTTCCTTTAAGCACTCCAGTTCATCAGCGACTCTTTAGAGGAGATAAGAGCAAAGCAAGGACGTCCTCCTCCGGGTCAACAGCAACTATCTGACAGACGGCAAACTTTCAAACAGGCTCAACAAAGAGTTCATGCTGCCATTCAAACACACACACACACACACACACACACACACACACAAACAGGACTTAATGTAACGGCAATCACCCTCATTGGCCTGCATTATAATCCTGCTCCAGCCTCTGAGCCTCAAAGCTTAAAAAACACCAAAGCATCCCCTGCAAATGACCTTCTTCTTCTTCTTCTTCTTCCTCTTTTCCGGCTAGCGGCAGCCTCCCTTCCCTCTTGACCCCCAGCTGCAACCGGTGCAGACGAGACATCCTGACTTATCTCGAAACACACACACACACACACACACACACACACAAGGCAGCACAAAGGAGAATCATTCAGTGGCTCAACAAAGCGGGGAATGTGTGTGTCTGGTGTCCTCGCCAAACTCACCTCCTGCGGGACGGACGCTGCCCCGCCGGCCGCCCCCGTCACACAAGTCGGTTTTTCGGGTTTGGGTTTGGTGCGCCTGTTTCCCTACCGCGCCACAACGGGAGGGGAAGCCCGACCTGGCCGGCCGACAAGCTAGCTGTGACTCGACTGGGAGCCCGAGAGAGAGAGAGAGAGAGAGAGAGATGGAGAGAGAGAAAGGACTACCTCGCTCTCTCACTTCCCCCTCCCTGCTGCCGCTCACTCCCCCCTCCCTCGCTCTCGTCCCTCCCCTCCCCTCTCGGACGGGCCTGTTAGCCCTCAGAGAGACAATCAAACATGTTGTCAGCAGCAGCAGGTTAGCAAGGGGTTAATTGGAGGAGGATGACAATGCAGAATCGACCCAAAGAGAGGAGGAGGAGGAGGAGGAGGAGGAGGAGGAGGAGGAGGAGGAGGAGGAAGGGAAGCGCCTGGCTGGCCGGCCGGCGAGCGCCTCGTCTTTTACCGAACGCCACTGACTGGAAATGATCTCATGCATAATAGGTGAGACGGCCGAGAAAAGACAGTCTGCAGATTATTCATGATGCTGCTCTCAGGAGGAGGAGGAGGAGGAGGAGGAGGAGGAGGAGGAGAGGCTAATGGCAGGAGGATCGGCGAGCTGGGAGGGCTGATGAGCGAGGACAAGGTTCAAACACCGACTTTGACTTGCTTTCTTTCTTTCTTTCTTTGAGCGTCCTCAGCGCCGTCCCCGCTTCACTTTCCTCAGTTTGACACTTTGACCCTGAGCTGCGGTGGGAGATTCTCCTTTTTTTTTTTTTTTTGGTTTTGGTTCTGGTTGATGGTCACACTGCAATAACTCAAAATCTTACCAAGATTATTTGTCTTATTTTAAGTCAAAAATGTCTTATTTCTAGTCAAAATATCTCATTACCCTTAAAATAAGACATGATCACCTCAGAAGTAACTTGTTTTTAGACAATTGTCTCTTGTTTCAGGTGAAAATTTGCTTGTTTCATTGGCAAAATTTGTTTCTTGTTTCTAGCTAATTTTCACTTATTTCAAGTGAATTTTCACTTTTTCCACTGGCAAATTTTGCCAATGAAACAAGCAAATTGTCTAAAAACAAGTTACTTCTGAGGTGATCATGTCTTATTTTAAGTGTAATGAGATATTTTGACTAGAAATAAGACATTTTTGACTTGAAATGAGACAAATAATCTTGGTAAGATTTTGCGTTTTTGCAGTGCAGGTAGGCTCTGTGCAGTGACTCTGTTTGAAATGAAAACAAATGCATGTTCCCAAAGTGACGTGGGCTAACCTAACATCCACAAATAAAAACAAAAAGCCAAGTGTCATTACATTGTTGGGAATGGCAGAAGCAATAAAAAAACAAAAAAAAACAAAACAGAGATGATATATTATTCTTGTCTTTCCAAAGGAGCTCATGTGATCAACCTTGACACCGGACAGATTTGGACAAAACTTTGGGAGTGTTGGTCATCGGGTCGAGTGACGAATTGATTAACCTTTCAGGCCAATCAGGCCAAAGGGGCGTGGCACAAACAGAGCTGCAGCTTCCAAACGCGTCAACATGACATCATGAAGCCAAACCAAGCCAGGGGTCAAGGTGGCGCCGACCAACGTCCTGCACTCGATGGCCAAAAGGGCGTATCCTATGACAACGACACTGTCACAGGACGAGCCAAGAGGAGGCGGGGCTTAGCACAAACACAAACACAATTAGACACTGACTTCCAGCTGCACTGCAAAAACTCAAAATCTGACCAAGAATATTTGTCTTATTTCAAGTCAAAATGTCTTATTACACTTAAAATAAGACATGATCACCTCAGAAGTAACTTGTTTTTAGACAATTTTTACTTGTTTCAAGCGAAAAGTCACTTGAAACAAGTGAAAACTGTCAAAAAACAAGTTACTTCTGAGGTGATCATGTCTTATTTTAAGTGTAATGAGATATTTTGACGAGAAATAAGACATTCTGATTTGAAATAAGACAAATATTCTTGGTAAGATGTTGAGTTTTTGCAGTGTGTTCTGCATTAAAGCTGAGAGATTCACTGATATTCCATGACTTGCTCTGAGAATTTATTAAATTTCCTGACTTTTCCCTGCTTGGAAGAGACTTTCCTGTTTCCTGAGTCCCGTTATTAGACTTTGCCTCCATCTTTCCTGCTGCGGTGTTTCTGCACTGCGCTTCCCGGCGATCGCCTGTCAATCACACAGCGTGGGCGGGACTTGGATTTGCAGTTCATGGAGTTTGAGTTTCAGTGTCTGTTCAGTCATTTCTTCTCTGACTATGCTAATAACCCAGCTCTTCCTCTGCATTTGCTGCTGCCGGGGAAGTAAAACGCTCAGGAAGGAGCGTCTGGAAAGTGTTTAGAAAGGCAAACGCTGGATTTCATGAAGCGGCAACTGACTAAATCACCGCTGTATTATCATTCAGGGACAGAGGAAAGCAAAATGGACATTTACTTGTATGAATGCGCTGTGCAGTTTTAGTCTCAGGTGCCATTTCAAAAGGAAAAACAAACCTTTTCATGCCGGGAAAAAAAAAAAAAAAAACGCCTCAATCGTCATCCCCCGGGGAATCCAATTCAGCCAAGCACAATTCAATTAAAGAGAGAAGCAGCGCGACCTTGGAGGGACGGGCTGAGAACGTGTGTGTTGCCAAGGAGCGTCAGACAGCAGGACGTCAGCGCTGAGCTCAGTCTGCTCGCCTCGGCTGCTAAGAGAAGAATAGACTTCCTGCTGCAATGCAGGGGAACACGACGGTGGAAGCTGTGGCCGTCCGGCTGCAGAGAGGCTTTTCCAAACAACCTGGCAGGAGTTTTACTGGAGTCCGCGGCAAGCTGTTGGCAAAAAAAGCGCACGCAAACGACGACGCGTGACGGCTGACAACACGCCGCCCGCCGACCTCCTGCTCCTCTGGACTGCGGTGAAAGCAGACAAACTCACCCAAACATGTTTTTCAAGCCTCAAGACAAACAGATGTACAGTAAACCATGTGGCACAGATGGCTGGCACGGCTTTGTTAAATTAAAAAAAAAAAAAAAAAAAAAAAAAAAAAAAAAGAAGCAAGGAACAGACACCACAACAACTACTGCTGCAAATAGAAACTAATAAACTACAGGTGGCACGAAATAGCGCCAACAGGATTTTGCACGGGGCTCTGCAGGATTGTAAAAACACATCAAAAAAGGAAATAAAAGCTGGAAGACACCGGGGGAAAAAAAATAAAAAGTAGTCCAAAAATAAACAAACACAAAAAAATGCAAGGTTTGGAAAGTAGAATATAAGAGCGAGCGCATGTGTTTGGAGAGCCGGTTCGTAAGACGCCACTGATGCCTAAATAAAGTTCGGTGCTGGCAAAGCCACGCGCGGCGGCTCGGTTTTCCTCGCCACAATGCCTTGGCCGCCAGCCCGGCGTGGGAGGGGAGGGTGCCATCGGAGGGTCACCCGTTCTGGCGCGGAGGAGGGGGGGTGTCATCGGTGGGTCACCCAGCTCGTCTGCCTCTGCGCTCCCCCGGCAGACGAGCTGGCGCGACGACGGGCAAACTGTTAGCCACCGGCCCTCGCCACGTCTAGACCCACCGCCCCGGCACCAGGAGAGACCTAAATCCCTCATCTTTTTAGGATTATGGCGTTACAGCTGTGTGTGTGTGGTGTGTGTGTGTGTGTGTGTGTGTGTGTAATCTAGGTCTTATTCTGTTGTAAGGGTTAGATCTTACACTGCAAAAACGCAAAATCTTACCAAGATTATTTGTCTTATTTCAAGTCAAAAATGTCTTATTCCTAGACAAAATATCTCATTACACTTAAAATAAGACATGATCACCTCATAAGTAAATTGTTTTTAGACAATTTTCACTCGTTTCAAGTGAAAATTTGCTTGAAACAAGTGAAAATTTGCTTGTTTCATTGGCAAAATTTGCCAGTGGAAAAAGTGAAAATTCACTTGAAATAAGTGAAAATGAGCTAGAAACAAGAAACAAATTTTGCCAATGAAACAAGCAAATTTTCACTTGAAACAAGAGACAGTTGTCTAAAAACAAGTTACTTCTGAGGTGATCATGTCTTATTTTAAGTGTACTGAGATATTTTGACTAGAAATAAGACATTTTTGACTTGAAATAAGACAAATAATCTTGGTAAGATTTTGAGTTTTTGCAGTGCATTCTGTTGTACTTAGATCTTATTCTTTATTTTTTATTTATTTAATCTGTAATCTGTGGATACTGCTGAAAAACTGCGAATTTCCTTCGGGATGAATAAAGTATCTATCTATCTATCTATCTATCTATCTATCTATCTATCTGTGTCTTGGCTTGTGCCCAAAATTGATGATGAACAATTAACAAGCGTGTCTGTTTTTTTTTTTTTTTTTTTTTTTTTTACCACAGAAAACTTTAAGTCTCTGAAAAGCCAAATTGCTCAGTTTATAGTCTCATCTAGTTTCATTAAGACAAAAAAAAAAACACTAATCTATAAACTCATTAGCAAAATCAAATATGTCCAATGTCAAATCTGCAGCAGTCATTATCATGCACAAGCACTGAGAGAAGCCTTGACGCTGAGGACAAATGCAATGACCATCACGGTCGCTCACAAAGTGCACTGCCAAAGTAATAAAATATAAAATATACAAAGATTAAAATTGAATATAAAAGGCGCAAAATAATAAGCAAAATATAAAATGTGCCAGAATTTAGATTAAATAAATAAAAATGAACATAAAATATACAAAGAGACAAAGAGAAAGTGACAAAAAGCAGAACTCAAGCTACAGTCAGGAGGGGGGGCCTCATCTGCTGAGATCTTGTTTTCCTTCACGCGGTCGCAGGTCTTTGCCTTTGCTCACCGAGCCGAGAAACAACAACAGTAACTCCCGCGCTGCTTTATGAAATCTTTACTGCCCTAATTACCCGACAACACGAGCCGTTTAATGAGATCGCACTTTCATAATCTGGGTTCCACGGCGGCTAACTGAATTATTGACAGCGGGGCCTTTGTCCAATTTTATCTTCACAAACTCATTAGGCCTCAGTCGGGTGACAAAACCGAGTCTTCCTGGAGTGGATTTTCAACAAAAATGTCCACATTCATTCATTCATCCTGCCACAATTTATTCCCTGGGTGAATGAGGTATGTATCATAACATAAAACCCAAAATATCCAGAGACAAATAGTTACCAGACGGCTTCTCGGAGCTCCAAAGGGTAAAAATACTCAAAAGTTTTTTCACATCATCTTAAAGATAGAGCCAAAACACAGCAAGGATGCACAAAAAAATGTTTTCATCGACTCCATCTGTATCACAAAGAGAATAAAAGGACAAGATATTGCAATAATGGCATGGGTAAAGGGACAGTTCCCCTAAAACAGTGTTCTCTTACACAGCTCCGTCTTGGAAAACCAACAAAACCCAGCCACGCTTGGAAATGTTTTCAAGAGGCGATCTGTGGGCCTTTGAGTTTGAAGTTTGTGTTTTTCTCTCCAGTGCAACTTGTTGTCCGCTGCATTACAAAAGCAGACTCTCTTCCCTGAAGTGGCTCCCGGCTGCAGCTTAAACAATGCAGATAATTCAATCTTGTAAAAAAACGGCTCCCCAGCCCGGCGGCCCCCACCAGGGGACACGGCTTCCCGCTCGGCTCGGCGCTGGAGCCGACGCTCAAATAAAACCGCAGCTGTCTTCCCTGTAAACACTTTCTCAGCGTTTAAGCTCTGCACCAAACTACACAAACTTATTCAATTAAAAGTTTTGAAATCACCAGAGCATCGAGAATCAAGATACATCGCCGGGAACGGAGCGAATTTCTCTCCTGCTAATACACTGCTACTCTAAACACAATTAAGATCTACAGGTCAAACCCCCCGTCCCCCCCTTCCCTTCCCACCATCCGCCGGTGACATTGAATTACCTTTGCAGGAAAAATGGGGATTGCGGCGTCTATTTACCTTCACACCTGGCATCAAATCTGGATGTGATTTACACCGGGAATGAGCCGGCATCTCCGGTGTCAAAACTGACTTTGACACCCCGCACACACACACACACATCTCACTTTATCCTCCACAGTTTTCACATTCCCCAAGAAATGTCAAATGCTTTGGTAAAGTCGTATTTTTACATGTACCTTTTCTTACTTTTCCAAACAGGAGGGAGGAGGGGATCATCTTCAAAAACAGACAAGAAGCGAGAGCAAGGCACTTTTTCATTGCTATGAATAGTTTCGTCACGCAAAACTGACAGCAGATACGCGGGCCGGCGTGTTCCCCCTTTCAGGTGGATCCTCGCTATCCGTTTTGTTACGGTCCTATTTTCAATTTCCCTCGTCACTTCTAAGCGGCGATCCAAGCTCGCTGTCACCTCTGCGCTTTGTGAGTGATTCCTGCAGCGGCTGGATAAACATTTAGCTCCTTTTACGCAGCTGCATCTCAACTCGAGACACAACTGCGTTTATGCGGCATGAAATTCGTGAGGTGTGCCTTTGTGTCGGGAGCGTTTCCAAAACTAGACGTGTGCTGCTGATGAGCGAGAACAAGATCCTGGGGAATCATGAGTTTGGCATGAGCTAGAGGAAAGGTGAGCACAGGTAGGATATGCACAACTCCATCGGTTTTTGAGCCAAACCCAAAAAGAAAAAAAAAAAAAAAAAAAACACAAGATAAAGACTTGGTTTGGTTCCCATCTCACTCAAAAGTGGAGATTTCAGGTCATTATTCTGGCTGGAGCAAGAGGAACTGTCACTGCATCACCAAAATCAAAAACAGTTTCTTCTTCTACTACAAGGCATGAATTTGAAAAGATTGGAGTTATCACGTCCCGACACATTCCAGAGATATCGTTATGAAATTATTTCCTGGTTTGAGCTCTTCCACTCTCAGAAAAAAATGACATGTCACTGCAAGCGGATTCACCAAAATAAAATGTTTAGCATGCTATAGATTGTCAATAAACAACAACAACATGTATTTTAACAAATCAGCTGACATTGCTTTGTCCAAATAGTTACCATGGCTGCTCTTGAACTCACAAACCACCTCAGCGGTGCACTGCAAAAACTCAAATCTTACTAAGAATATTTGTCTTATTTCTAGTCAAAATATCTGATTACACTTAAAATAAGACATGATCACCTCAGAAGTAACTTGTTTTTAGACAATTTTCACTTGTTTCAAGTGAATTTTCACTTGGCAAAATTTGCCAGTGGAAAAAGTGAAAATTCCCTTGAAACAATTGAAAATTTGCTTGATCATTAGCAAAATTTGCCAATGAAACAAGCAAATTTTAAAGTGAAAATTTACTTGAAACCAGTGAAAATTGTCTAAAAACAAGTTATTTCTTAGGTGATCATGTCTTATTTTAAGCGTAATGAGATATTTTGACAAGAAATAAGACAAATATTCTTGGTAAGATTTTGAGTTTTTGCAGTGTGTGCCTCCATCCAGCCTCTTCAACAAAATATGAAACATGATTTGTGCATTTGATTATTGCAAGATTTGTGGGAAAATGCCAAAATAAAAGCCCCGTCACTGGAGCCAAACTGTAAGACCTGCCTCGCATCCAAATGAAAATTTCACCATTACGTCATTATTGTTGAGAAGATGTATGAGTATCTGAGTTTGGGCAGCCTGATGGACCACTGTGGTTTGCGGTGAGCGGATCTTTAGTGCATCTCAGGGAGCCTTTACACTGAAAGTTTAATGCCTTTTAACGCCAACAAAACATAATCCACACGCCCGGGCTACATGTTGACACCAGTTGGGACGGAGGTTCACGCATCTTGGTCTTTGCATCTTCCTCCTCTCTTATCTCGCCCTTGAGTCGCCTCACAGCGAGTCACCGACATGCCATCGGTGTTTCCCATAAATCCTAACCCACCAAGACCAGGAATAGATGCGACCTCCGTGAGCACAAGGTACAAAAATGTTACGAGCATTCATCTGCGCTGACGACGCGCTGACATTTAGAGCCGGGAGCCGCTCGCAAAAAGGTTTATGGAGAGGACGGATGATATTGCGCCGAGGGGGCCGGAGCGCTTCTCCTCTGAGACCGTCGTAACCGAGGGCGTTATTTTAAGTGACATCTACTGGCATAAATACGTGGGCATTTTACAAGCCCGTGAACTCTTTTATGGACTTGATCCACACTTTTGTGAGGCACATGTGACAGTGAAGCTTCAAACCCCTCTGGACAGAAAACCCCCAAAACCTGCTGGAGAAACATGCCATTCTTCATGCACGACCCCTGCAGAATGCAAATTACACACCGCGCAGCGATGGAAATAAATATCTTATTACTCTCTTATCTCATCCTCGTGTCACCTTATGGTGAGTCACACACATGCCACCGCTATTTTCCAATGAATTCACCGCGAGCGAGAATAGATCTGACCTCTGTATGACTCGGGCAATTTGCATAAACATAAGGTAAAAGACACGAATGCATTTATTTTGTATTATACATGCACATATCTCCGTCTGTATTTATGTATTCACGTGAAAGGTTTCACTTTAGTCCTAACTTAATGCAAACTAAAGTGTTTGGAAACATTATAAGCATATACAGTACATGCATATTCACCTCTATGGGTATTTTGCAGATATATTTCATTACACATAGAGTCTATGCAAAGGTTCAAAGGTGAAAGGTCTATAGATATTCCGTAGATATATTGAGTATTTTTTTATTTTTTATTGCTCTTATAGGGTATGCAAAGTTTTTTGCTTCTTTCTTATAAACTTAGTATCGATCCACCTTATTTATTCTGTTGTTTGTTGTGTTTTATTTCTCTGAAGACGATGTCTGGACACCCTGCTGCATCGCTTCTATCTTTCTCGGCTGCAAGGATAAATGAGGATAAGGGTGATCACAATGTTTTTAGTTGTTTTTTTTTTTTGTTTGTTTGTTTTTTTCGATGATGAGTGTCTTATTTTGGATTTCTCAGTAAGGATTTTCACCCTTCAAAGACAGGTGTTCCTCCAAAATAGATAGATAGATAGATAGATAGATAGATAGATAGATAGGTATACTTTATTGATCCCAGACTGGGAAATTCACACGTTACAGCAGCATCATCAATAAAAAGAAAAAATAAAATTAAAAATTAAAATTAAAATTAAAAGTATATACAATAGAGACTAAAAATGTGAAATATATACACTAAATACAATAAGGGCTAAGTATATACAATAAAGTGGCCTGAGAATGTAAGATGTTTAAGTGTTGAAATGTAAGAAATGTAAGATATACTGATGAAAATAATAAATATGAAAAATGAAAAATACAGATAGTAGATGGTATGGCACAGGGTAAGTTTGACACCATGGAACCAGGAAACCAAGTGGCAGAACCCGACGCCCGGTACATACAACAAACTGCGCTAAAGTTATTTTCCAGGTGAAAGAGAAAGTCAGGCTCCATGCAAACAGAGAGTGGCAGGTATGGAGCCTGAGATGACCCGCGTGCGCCGGCCGTGACTTTGACCAGATGGGAACCGTCATCAGTCAGAGAGCCGGACGGCGGGTCTGACTTTCCCCTTCAGCCCCGTCACCCCTGGCTCCGGCCTGATGGGAGGCAGGTGGATAAATCACTGATGGGATGGAGGACGTGTGTGTGTGTGTGTGTTTGTGTGTGAGTACAAGGACTTTCTACGTGTGTGTGCGTCCATTCAGCCCTTAACTAGCCCACAAGATGGTCTTTCCACCTTCAGATCAGACTGGATCTTCATTTTTGGCTCCATTTAAGGATTTTCAAGGAGGATGTTGCGACTTGGCGTCCATCGTTTGTTTTAAAGAGCAAAGAGGAGGATCGGAGCGGATAACAGCCGACGTGCGTTCAGACCGCAGCTTGAACTGGGCCTGATATTTTTTCGAATCTGACCCAGCCGACATTGAGGAAATTTCCTTTGAACCTGATGCAACCCGGCAATCAGAAACAATTTTGAAGCAGCCCCCGACTGATAGTTAAGGTCGCTCTGTACAAACTCAGCCTGAGCCCGTTCACCACCAGCCGGAGTCTCTATTAAACTCCTCACATATATACGGCAAAAATTTATCTTTAGGCCACTCATTAACCGAAGTCTGCGTAACGCCTGCCGCATTTAGATTGAAATGGATGGATGGAAAGTCAAAATGTATATCTATATCAGTCAAATCCATCCAAAATGCAATCCAAAATCACATTTAAATGTCAGTTTAAGAAATTCTTTCATTAGTGCATGCTTTAAGACAATAAACAGTACAACAAATATCCATTAAAAGTAAAAAATTAGTCAGAAAAATGTAAAATCTGACTGTCAAAACTGAGAAATCTGACCTAACCTGCACTGTATTCCTGAAGCAAGTAAAGTTGTGTATTACTTTCAAAGAGAATCAGCTCCTGTTGTTCTGATGATGCACTGTGGAGGCCTCTCACAGACTTTCCACTAATGTCTAAAATTAATGCGGTAATGATGCAAATGCTTCATGTGGCACCTTCCCAATCATTTCTTTAACTTTGCTTTTTCTGCTCCCTCAAAACTTTTCCCTTTCCGTGAATGTCCGAGCGTGGCCAGACCTGCGCAGGATCCCCGCTGGCCTCCTCTCCTCTGTGCCGACACATTAATGAAGCGCTGACGTCAGCCGACAGACAGAGCTGTGGTTCACAGTCAGAGGGGCATATGGCCGAGAGCTCGCCCTGCTGAGAGCAGTCCAGCCCAGCCTCAGCCAAGGGAACGAAAAAAAAAACAAAAAAAAAAACAGCAGCAGCATGCCTCAAACGATTCAAACCAAAGTTTCTGTACAAAGAGGCCCAAATTTATAATTTCACAAATAAAAGCACATGCAACCAGGTCTGTGCACTGCAAAAACTTTCAAACAAGCCTTTTAGTTTCATACTCAGAGTTGATTTTTTTTTTCCCCCCTCGAATAAAGTAAAAAATCTTTAATGATACCCGATCATATCTCCCTGGTTCAGTGCTCAGTGTTTGCCACTAAAATGACTAAAATACCTCAAAATATCAGAGACCAGGGCCCTATCTTGCGCCAGAGTCCCTGAGCCCGTTATTTGGGGATTTAGCATTGCGCAAGAGGCGTTCCCCCGCAAAAGTTGCTATCTTGTGCACCTGCTGTTATCCATAAAACACCTGCGCTACCTGTTATATTATGCATAGGCGTGTTTTGGGCGTTATGCCAGTTAAACCAATCAGTGTGCCAGGTGCCATTGCCTTTAAGAGCAGGACGCGCTATCCTAAATCCTAAAACCGAAACCCGTGATAGAGAGAGGGAGGTCGCGATTTAGTGCTATCTCTGCCATTTTCTCAGGGGTCCAACTGAGGCTAAAGCAAGGTGGCTTTTTATTTGGGAGGTGGAGCCACATGTGCACGTCCACATGTGTCCAAGTGGACGCGCAAATAACGGAGTTGGTGTAATGTATAGCGAGTAGTGTGGCCGCAAGATACCGTTTAGGGATAGTGAAAGCTGCTAAATGCGTAAGTCACGGGTAGCGGGTAGTGGCAACGGGTAGTGCAGTGTGAAAGATAAGAGCCCCAGGTCATTACACTGCAAAAAAACTGCATTTTAAGAAGTCATTTAATCTCCTATTCAGCCTTAAAATCTTGTTTTTTTTTTGTTGTTTTTTTTTTAAGCAAAGAAATAATCTGCCAGTGCAATGAAATAATCCCACTTGCTTCCGATGTTAATTTGCTTCCAGAATTTTTTTGAGTCATTTTCCTAACTCTGGTAGTGCTGATCTGCATGATTCTGCCTTGTTTCAACATATTTATATTCATGAAATTAATGGAACGAGCGAAGCCGCACTGGAAATGTGTGATTATCTCATCCCACTGGCGGTTTTAGTAAAAACAGATTTTAACACTCAACTTGAAACAAAGTGACATGTTCAGATGGAGATTTTTTTTTTTTTTTTTTTTTTTTTTTTTGCAATGTGGGACCAAAACCCCATTTTCTGAAATATGAAACAGGGCAAGATGTCTTCTCATTTCATCACTGCCCACTCTGCACCCCGTTGACTCCACTAAATAATTCAGCAGGTAATTAGTGAGGGTGCCAAGTTGGTGAGGGCCCCTGCCCCCCCCCCTCCCAGAGGAAATGATGAGAAATACTCAGATTAATGATAAATACAGAGGACATAATGTAGAGGGAGATGTACTTGGATCAATGCCAGAGAAGCAATGAGAGGAAAGTAGAGCTTGCAAATAAATGCAAAGTTTCCCTTTGAGCTGCAAATGAATATCTAATTAGTGTGTGTGTGTGTGTGTGTGTGTGTGTGTGTGTGTGTGTGTGTGTGTGTGTGTGTGTGAGGGCTTCTGAGGATGAATTTTTCTGTTTCTTAAAAAAGGAAGGAAATATATCTTGCACCTGCACAGGAGGAAGCACAGGTGCACACACACATACACTGAAAAAAAAAAAAAAAAAGATATCTTGTGAAGTCGTTTATTCTCGTATTCGGTGTTTAAGGAAAAATATAATCCCACATGTTTCCAATGGCCTTTCACTTGTTACAGGATTTTTTTTTTTTTTCTGGGAGAAAGTATAAATATGTTGAAACAAGGCAGATTGGCCCATTAGGATCAAGAAAATGATTCAAGACAAGCCTGGAAAGAAGAAACAACTGGGATTATCTAATCCCACTGGCAGATTTTTTTTTTTTTTTTTTTTTTTTTTTTTTTTGAGCCTTGTTTGGAGAAAAACAATGTTTTCACACAGTAGATGAAGTAAATGACTTGGGATGGAGATTTTTTTTTTTTTGCAGTGCACCGGCGCTCACAAGAGCACACACACACACACACACACACACACACACACACACACACACACACACACACAAAAACAGAAACATCTGGGTGTTCCTTCCAATTACCGACACAGTTTGCTAAATTTAGCCCGAGCGGCTCGCTGCTCTTCATTAAGGTGGAGAGACTGAGGAATATATAAAAAAAAAAAAAAAAAACGACAAAAGTTTGAGAAAGTGACAGAAAGAGACGGAGGGCTGCCAAAGAAATCCGTGAGACTAGAAAGCGGAGACGCAGGTGAGACGTGAGGAGGGAGAGTTTGCTGCTGAGAGGAAAAGACGAACTAAACTGCACAGAAACTTACATAACAGAGGCTTTGTCGTCGACTGCAAAAAAAAAAAAAAAAAAAAAAAAAAACCTCCTCCAAATCTCCTTGCTGCTTACGGCAGCACCGATGAGCCACACAGAGTGACAGCCGCGATCGGTGTGTGTACTGCTCGGCAACACACACACACACACACACATGCAGAGAGAGAGAGAGAGACATGTGCATGCACAAATACACTGTAGTGTAGTACACTACAAGACCAAGTGCACAGACATGCTCTCCTTTTGTTATGCATGTCCCCCCCATACACACACACACACACACTGCATCAACACCACACCATACACAAACCATCACTACCACTCACACACTCGCACACACACCAACTTGCCTCCAATCCCCCAAAGCTTACTTTTCAAACAGCAAAAAAAAAAAAAAAATGCAGAGCCAGCTGCCATCACTAGTCCAGCCCTAACGCAGCTCGCTCGCCCACTTGGAGGAGAGAGAGAGAGAGGGCCACACACACACACACACGGCGGCACCAGGATGCTAAAAGTGAGGCCCTTTTACTTATTCATGCCTCTGCCGAGAATGGGGAGCCTGCTGGTGTCAAAACACTCTCCTTGGGCGCCTCGACGGCTTTTCTTGACAGTGGTGCCACGAGCATGCAGCGCTCATCTATGTTGCATGACAGGAGGGTATTTTTAGAGCGAGGGGCTCTCAGCCGAGACCGAATCCACCATTGTTTTTTAACATGGGGCCGATCATAGGAGATACGTGAGCTTCTGTTTGCGTGGCGCGCTTCGGGTGGAGGGTCAGCTCGGCGAGATCCAGTGATTTCAGATCTCATCGTGTGAGGGCTGCAATTTTATTCTGGAACAAAAGCTCCTGCAACAATAAGCGTTTTTTCCATATCTTGCTGCACATTGGTTTTCACTTTAATGCCTTTAATGCCTATGATTCATACATTTTATTGTTTGTTATCTGTGTTTACAACATCTATTGCACGTCTGTCCGTCCTGGGGAGGGATCCCTCCTCTGTTGCTCCCCTGAGGTTTCTTCCTATTTTTCTCCCTGTTAAAGGGGTTTTTTAGGGAGTTGTTCCTCATCCGATGTGAGGGTCTAAGGACAGAGGATGTTGTATTTTTCTGTAAAGCCCTTTGAGACAAATTTGTATTTGTGATTCTGGGCTATACAAATAAATAAAATTGAATTGAATTGAAAATAAAATGGGAATACATGAAGGGAACAGGACTTTTCTGGCTTCTTCATGTTGCAGCCCCCCAGTTTGACTTTCATTCGGCTGCAGAGGCACTTTTGAAACGTTTCTGCGCAACAGACAATCTGATGTGCAAAGCTATTTTGGTTTGTGTTAAGCATTTAATCATTTTGATGCCATGGTTGAACGCAAGTGATGAGATTAAAACACAACACAGCACTAAAATGATCACTCGTATGTTTCTGTATCACATAGTAAAAATTTCTCGTTAATTAAATGATAACTAACTACAGTTGTCCCTCGCTATAACGCGGTTCACCTTTCGCGGCCTCGCAGTTTCGCAGATTTTTTTTTTGTGCAATTTTGCATGCTTTTTTTTTTTTTTTTTTTTTTTTTTTACTGGACTTATTTTTCTACAAAGGTTTGAACTTTGTGTTTAAACAAGAGAGAAAAGTGAGAAAATGTTAATGCCTGTCTGAGAAAAGTGTATAAAGTGTGCAGTGAGGGGTTTTACAGCCTTAAAATTTTTTACATCTATGCACAGGGTTTTTTGCACATTGGGTACTTAGATCTCTAGTGTCATCTTTTATTCTTTATTTTTTATTTATTTAATCTTGTAATCTGTGGATACTGTTGAAAACTGTGAATTTCCTTCGGGATGAATAAAGTATCTATCTATCTATCTTAAAACATCTATAATAATTGTAAAAAATAAAGTGGACTACTTCGCGGATTTCGCCTATTGCGGGTTATTTTTAGAACGTAACTCCCGCGATAAACGAGGGACCACTGTAATTTGGCATTTTGCTGAGGACCCCAAGATAACCTCTCAAAGACTGCTGGGGGGGGCCCAAAACCTCACTTTGAAACCCACCGGACAAGCGAATCCAGCATGTGACCAGAAGGATGCTGATCTGAATCACAGCCAGGGAAGTTCATTCATTCATTCATTCATTTATCTTCTAAACCGCTTATCCTCACTAGGGTCGCGGGGGCCAGGGAAGTTCGGAATGGGAAAAACGAATGACAAACTGAGTGTTGAGTGCCTTTGAGCAAGGCATTTAGTCCCCAGATGCACGTCTAACCTAACACATCCGAGCTACGCCGCGGCAGACAGAGGCCCACGCCGTCGTCGCCGCAGATGGTCCTCTGTCACCTGCTGGTCACGAGCCTCTGTTGGACGAGTCATTTAGCTGAATGTCCTCTGGGGGGGGCGGGGGGACGGGTCTGCCGGTTTTGGGATAAAGCCGCCTTGGGTGGCAGCCAGGGGAGTCGTTACGGACCGAGGAAATCGCGGAACATAATGAGCCTCACGGGAACCCGGTTTATGTACACAGCCTCCGCCTCCCAGGAAGTCCCTTTGATACCGCCAGGCTGCCAGGCTTACTGGAGAGTGAGGGCTGTGTCTCTCTCTCTCTGTGTGTGTGTGTGTGTGTGTGCTTTCTTTTTGCTTGTTGAGAATGCGCATTAGAAAGTCTGTGCTTTTGTGTGTATGTGTGTGTGTGTGTGTGTGTGTGGCTGAATATGCACCTCCACCCAAATTACTCCTCATAATTGAAAGGCGGGACTGAAACCTGGGAGGAAGAGGGGCCGAGGTGCATTTTGAGATTGAAAACATTTTAACACTCGGTAATTTGTTCCCTCCCCGTGCGATAAAAACAACGCAGATGCAGCACGCCGCTTTGCCAACAAACATCGTTTTGCCCCAGACCCCCGCCTCGCTCCCTGCTATCAGCCGCAGTCAGCTTGGATCCCACCGCTCTGTACAAACGATTTCACAAGTCAACAACGTGGATCTGTGTTGACCACAACAAACAGCTCGACCCATCACAGAAGCCCCTCCACATGCATTTATCTTGCACCAACACTGCAAAAACACAAAATCTTACCAAGATTATTTGTCTTATTTCAAGTCAAAAATGTCTTATTACTAGTCAAAATATCTCATTACACTTAAAATAGGACATGATCACCTCAGAAGTAAATTGATTTTAGACAATTGTCTCTTGTTTCAAGTGAAAATTTGCTTGTTTCATTGGCAAAATTTGTTTTTGCACCGATCCTCCACCGGTGCTGCAAACACTTCCTGTTCCTGGTGTCCGGTGTCCGTCCTTCACCATCAGAGAGCAAGGCCTTCTTTCCAGCGTCTCCAGTTTGCACCAAGACATCAAGGACACCGAGGAAAGAGAGCGATTTCTCGACCACAGGAGCGACAGAGAGACCAGAGGTAGGGCTTTTAACATTTATTCAACAGGAAAACCTCTCCACCTGTCCTGTTTTCTACACCTCCAACCCGAAGACGAATGCAACAAGTGCAAAAACCGTCCCTGGAGGCTGTCAGAAGGCATCCTGAGCAGCAGAGAAGGCAGTCTGAGAGAAAGAAAGCAGGCACACAAAGAAAAACGTACCGCCACAAAATACCTCCTGGACTGCAGTGACTCAGCATCACAGATGATTTCTGGCAGCGTTAAGCACATCTGAAGATTTCCTTCAAACCAACCGGATGATGCAACCTTCCGAGCTGCAGAGATAGCAACGCTGCAGAGTGGGGCCGACCCAGACTAAGGATTTACTTGGTCCACCAAATCCCCTGCTCTCCCACTGATTAGAGTTCAGGTATAGCAGCAGAGGTAGCAGAAGAATCCCCCAATGCTATCTCAGGTCTGATCATGGATGCACACAGGACATTGAATTCAGCACGTTAACAATTTATAATTTTACCAGTATCTCTTCATATGCATTAGACCTGCTTCTTAGGCAGGGAGAAAGTAAAGAGTAAGCTGTGATTTTTGTTTTGAAATCCGATGATTGCATGAGCCCAGTTCAATCCTTTAATGCCAACACAGGCATGCGGGAAATGAGAAGTTCCCCAGTGTCAGTAGAACCCAAAGTTGGCGTCTGGGACTTATCCTCCTCTCATTTCGCTTAAAGCCAGAAGGGATATTTGGGAAGGACAGCGATTGGTTTGTCGTAAGGTGGGAACCAATCACGCGGGGGCAGATTCCGTCCAACGGGGTGAGCTAAAGCCGGGCTCAGGTGTGAAGCCCGGTGAGCGAACGCCTCGGAAAATGAATTTCCCCTCTGAGCTTTGTCATATGTCAGCGGCGAGCGACAGTTCAGCTTCCAACAATCACACACTGTCGGGGGGGGTTGTGTGTGAGCTGTGTGGGTGTTTGGGTGCATTCACACGGTTTCACAAGAAGGAAAAAAAAAAAAAAAAAAAAACAGGAAGGAAGGAAAGAAGGAAGGGAGGAAGAAAGGGTTCCAGAGTTCAATCCTGATCCTATCGGGAGTTTCCTGCCTGCAGGCATCTTAAGGGGAAGCAGGCATCGACGTTTGTGCGTCACCCCCCGAGGCCCGCGGCGCTAACGCAGACCTGAGCCCAGAAAAGCTGCGAGTTTTTTTCAGAATTCATGTCGGGGGCCAGGTGAGAGACGCTCTAAGCAGAATATTCAAATATAGATAAAACACACGCAGGGTGAGGTTTACGATTTGAAGGGGGAGAAGGGGAGGATAAATTTTCACAGGGCTCATATTTATTCTTATCCTGTCCGTCCGTCCGCCTCAGTGTCAACACTGACAGGCGGATCAGCGAGTGACTGACAGGAGCTGGTTGATGGCATTTTCCTCAACCCTCGGTCAGTTCCGGCGTGTTTTGATGCTCGGCTGATCGCAGATGTGATCAGGCTCACTGCCGGCTGACGGACTTGACTGATCATCGCGAGGAACAAGCCAGCGAGGCCGAACACGCAACCCATACACAACTGGAACATCTGGTCTGTGAAACAATGGGATGATCCAATATCAATATCAATATCTATCTTTATTTGTCCCCAATGGGGCAATGAGTTCCGCAGCAAAGGGAGCACACACACACACAAAAAAATACAAACACGCATGACATAGGAAAAAATTAATTAATTAATTAATTAATCAATAAATCAATCAATAAATCTGGACATATCCAGATCGGTACTGTCAGAAAACCAGCACTTCTGCAAGTCTTCTTCACCCTTAAAGGACCGTACCAGTCATTTTGAATGTTTGGCCCATGTACTACAATTTTCATGCATTTTACAAATAATTACATTAACATATAATGAAAATCGAACAAAGCCATCAGCATTCATAAACCGCAAAACCGATAATTCCCTGCGTAAAACCAATGTTTTCCCCAGGGACTATTTTCTCTGTCGGAGGGAAGTTTTAAAGTCCTGAAAACCCAACAGTGCTGCTGCTTTTAGGAAAACTAAGGTGAAGGATTTTATTCCGCTGATGGAAAACTGGAGTGAAGAAAGTCTGAAGTCTCTCAAAGTTCATTTTCATATCGTAGTGGAATGAATGGAAACCAGCGGCTGGAGAAAAGGTAGGAAAATGATATCTGAGTGCTGCTTGCTTTGGGAAGAGATGTGGTGTGCATTATGCATTTTGTATATATTAGGCCATACTTGCAAAATCCCTGGTATGGTCCTTTAAATTTGGTTATTGTCCCTGCTGGGTGAAGATACTGCATCTCCAAAATGTTTGACTTTCAGGAAATATGCACAGCCTTGTTTTCAGGGTTGAGTGAAATGCATTTGGGGCGTTTGCGATGGGTTTTTGAAAGGGCCACAAGTTTGTTTCAACAACGCTCCCTGAATACAAAGCGCATACAAATAAAGGCTACACAGACTCCAAATATCTATCAGCTGCTCTTTCCATGATATGGAAGGTGCTGCTGTTGAATGTCTTTAAAAGCACCCCTGTGAATGAATTATATTATCACGACGACACCAAACAAGCCACCGGTTGAATCTGACCGCTCCTCCGGCCTCCCACCGCCTTGATCTCATTAAAATCTGAGGCGTTTTCAAGTTGAGATGTTGGGGAATCTCATGCCATCGGTCGCTCCCCGGCGGGCGTTTCTGTCATCAGAATCACAGCCTGACAGCTCGAAATCAAACACGTCTCCTCTCCTCTCTCGCCTCATTTAGCGATGGAAGTCCCTGCAGCGAGGGGAGAGCCCTGCATGTCACCTCTGCAGAGGGACGTCTCCTTATCCCCCCCCCCCACTCTCTGCACGACACGTTTCTTTATAGCTTTCTTTTAATCGTCATTATTTTTGTGTCTTGGTTCACACGGTGGTGGTGTGGCGAGCCGGCTGCCGTGTGTAAAGAGTCACATCGGCGATGAGCAAACCTGACACGTTTGCTTTAAAGCAGATACAGTGTGCAGAGCGGATTGGCTCCCTATCTTCTGTCGCAGGCTGGAAACTCACGTGGCACACCACCACTGAATCATTTCCCCGCTCCCGTATCTTACTTGGCCAAATACCTTCAACTAAAAAAACAATCTACCTTTCTCCTCATTTGCTGTCATTTCTCTTATTCCTTCACCTTTCATAAGAAAATTGTACTCTTGCTCTTCCTTCTGCTGTTTATTTGCACAGCTGATGATCTAAAGGTTATTTCTAATGAAACTGTGGCATATACATTAAACATACAGACACATTCTGTTGATAAATGTATTTCCGTACAATGTCAAAAAAAAAAAAAAGGAACAAAAAACAGGGATAATTCAGCTAATTAGAACAGCAACTAACAATTATTTTCATTGATGATTTTTTTTAAACAAACAACAAATCACTCAATCAATCAAATTATGACATACTGTATATCTATCACAAGTTCCTAATTGATGGCTTAAAATTGATTCCTCAGTCTGACCCAACAAGTTTCATTTCATAATGATAAACAACACAGAAAAACAAGCAAACTTTACTATTTGTTTGTTTTGTTTTGTTTTTTAACTTGGTAAAGAATCTAAAGCAATTACTCAGTGATCAAAATTCTAATCGATAAAATTTATTTCTAATCAGTTAATTAAATACCTAAGTAATCCTAATTAGCTATTATTGATATTGTTCGCTTGCAAGCAGCTAGCACCATTTAGTCAACCACGACCGAATCTGACTGGCTAAGACAACGCCGCTGCAGTTTTCGCCTCAGACGCTTCCTCATCACATCCTCGCGCTTCACGTTTACCCAACAAACATCCAACCTTGCTGCAGCTAAAAGTCTGAAACAGCAACTAGCAGACGCGCGCCTTCCTCTGAAAGCACCTGGAGAGCTGAAACTCATTCAGCCACGGAACGCCGAGGAAACCAATTCAAATGTAAAATGTAAACACCACGTGCAAACGACATTCACAATCCGCTCTCGTCTTTGCGGGACGCTCTGGGATGCATCTCAACAGCGTTTCTGAGTGTCAGAGGGACCGAGCGGTCGGCAGACATCTATCAAACACAAATCAGGCAACCCGGAGGCACGGCGTGATTGACGGGCTCCATCCTTACCTGTCGATGTCTCCCTGCATGTCTTTGCCTCCTCTCTGGGAAATGTCTCGAGACGAGGCCAGGTCAGAGGTTCGGCCTGCGTTGCGCGCGTACAGATGGAGGCCGCCGTCCGTAAGGTATCTGTTGGAGGAAAACCTAATTAGAGCCAGGAAGAGATCCGACCTCCTTTGGCAGAAAAATAGTCTGATTTATTCATTGTTTTCTCACTTTTTTACTGATAAATTGTCTGATTAACCAAACTTTGACAGTGGCTTGACTGATTGATGTATTGATTGACAGGGAACATGCAGACTGTGTGCATGAGTGCATTTTTATGTGGGTGCAGGTGACTGTGTGTGTATATATTATCTATGACTGTGCATGTGCGTGTGAGCATATAGGCCTACATATGTGAATGCGTGTGGGCTCTAGCAAATGCATCTGTACCTGCGAACGTTATATTGTATGTAAGTTTGTGCAGGCGTATCTGTGAATGTGTGTATGTTTTTGCTGGTGTCTAACTGTGAATGTAAAACTGTGGGAGTGGGTAAAGGCATGCATATCATTGCATTTGCAAGAGTGTCTACGGAACGTGAATTTGTGTACATGGGAATGTCTGAACGAGTACAAAAAGTCAAATAAATCTGCCGGTGGGATGAGATAATCCCGACTGGTTCCAACGCAGTTTCATTTGTTGAGGAATTTTTCTGGGAACGAGTGAAAATGTGTCGAAACAAGGCGGAACAAGGCAGATCAGGAAAATTCTGGAAACATGTTGATTGGCATTGGAAACAAGTGGGGTTATCTCATCCCACTGGCAGTTTTTTTTTCCAGGCTTGAAGAAAAACAAGATTTAACACGGGGGATGAGACTAAATGACTTGTTAAGAGGGAAATGTTTGGCAGTGTAGGTGTTTGGGGGATTGAGGGGTGGGTGGTGCTGCCAGGCTGCTATCAGATACGGCTGGTGGGACATGAGGATCATTAGTGTTCAGCTAATTAGCCTCATAATTCAGCTAATCACCTTTCCCTCTCAACGTGCTGTTACATTTTCTGCTCTGACACATCCTTAATCCTAGCGACGCTTCGCTTGGCGATCGGCAAACTTCAGTTTCCGCTCGCAAAGGCGATGTGGGGAAATCATAAACGCAGGGGTGTGGCTGGAGGAATTCCTCTTCTTCTCAGCAAACAGCTTTTCAACACACCTCCCTTCAAGACATTCATCGCCATTGAGCGGAGGAAGGTCACCAGCCCACACACGCATTGTCGAGATGTTAAATGGAACATGCCGACATATCTTTCCTCATTCAGGAGAACTGTCAGTGTGCCGAGCGCGCTCAAGGTTTGCATGGGTGTGTTACGTGAGCGCTCCTTTCACGGCCTTCCTGGCGTGTGTGTGTTGGCCTTGACGCATCCACGGGAAGCCATTTGTCTTAATGCGTGTCATTCACACAAACGAAAAACAAACGAAGGCCTTGGTGACCTTGCACGAATGCATATGTAAGCATGATGTTTGGCATGCACGCACTTTTGAATGCAAGTGAACCATAGGTGAATTTATTTGGTTTATTTTGGCACCTGCGTGAAGGATGTGGAGGCCATGGAGATGTTTGGGCGAAGACATTTAACTTCAACTCTTAGCAACTTCGTGAAGGCATGATCTACACTACTCACAAAAAGTTAGGGATATTCGGCTTTCGGGTGAAATTTCAGGATGAACCTAAAATGCATTATAACCTTTACAGGTGAACTTAATGTGACCTTCTGTAAACCTTTGAATGCACATGTCCAACTGTTCAGTGTTTCAGTACTTTTTGCACAAGTTGCTGTTCTCTAACAAGGAGTTTAACGGCAAAATTCACATCAGGTGTTTGATGCTCCAGCTCATCGAGGTCGTATCATTAGGGAACGGCTGCTGGAGACTGGGGTACCTCAGATGGAGTGGCCTGCACTTTCTCCAGACCTGAATCCCATAGAAAACCTATGGGATCAGCTGAGTCGCCGTGTAGAGGCTCGGAGCTCTGTACCCCAGAACCTCAATGTCCTGAGGGCCGCCCTTCAAGAAGAGTGGGATGCCATGCCTCAGCAGGCAATAAGTCGACTTGTGAACAGCATGAGACGTCGTTGTCAAGCTGTAATTGATGCTCAAGGGCACGTGACAAGTTATTGAAACACTGACATTTTTTGTTGTGGTATATCCACCACTGTTGTTGGCTTTTGTTTCGAGAAATTGTTTGAGATGAGGAAATCACCAGTGTATGCTTCTACTTAAATGCCCTACTTTCATGATATAATATCACTGTAGCATAAACTTTTTACATTTTCCATAAATTTCACCCAAAAGCCAAATATCCCTAACTTTTTGTGAGTAGTGTATTTTCATTCTGAGAAAAGTTATTATTATTTTACCATGATCAAAACCTCATCCGAAGATTTGCCAATGTTTTAGGCGCCTTAAGCCAAACCCTAACCTCATTTAGACCGTTAAGTTTCACAGCACAAGGTTTGGTGAAACGTTCATAATCCCTTTCAAGGTGCAGGGAATTTATGTTTGTATTATTACTGTCCATAATGCATCATCTTCTCATCTCATAAAACTTTGTGAGACCATGTCATCTACAGATCCAAACTAATGTAATAATAAGCCAGTATTTCAGAGGAGGCGAGCACTCCACTGCAAAAAGTCAAAATCTTACCAAGATTATTTGTCTTATTTCAAGTCAAAATGTCTTATTTCTCGTCAAAACATCTCATTACACTTAAAATAAGACATGATCAGCTCAGAAATAAATTGTCTTTAGACAATTTTCACTTGTTTCAAGTGAAAATCGACTTGAAACAAGTGAAAATATGCTTGAAACAAGAAACAAATTTTGCCAATGGAACAAGCAAATTTTTACTTGTGACACAAGTGAACAAGTAAAAATTTGCTTCTTCCAAGTGAAAACAAGTGTAATGAGATATTTTGACTAGAAATAAGACATTTTTACTTGAAATAAGACAAATAATCTTGGTAAGATTTTGACTTTTTGCAGTGTCGGCACTATTAGCCGGATGTAGCTGGTCATCCTACCCGCTGGTGAGCTCATCGGTCCGGGCGTTCCTCCCCAGGACGTCCCCATCACTCATGTACCCTGCCATCTCCATCTCCATCCCTCCTTCTGGCCCTGCTCCTCCCTTCTCCCCCTGCTCCGCCCCCCTCGCCCCTGCCGCCATTGCTGCTCGCCTCAGGGGGGCGCTGTACACAAACCTGGAGGGGTCCGAGTGCCCGCCGTATCGCCCGGCGGTGGTGCCAGCGCCCGTCGAGCCCGCCCTGGGCGCAGCGTAGCCGCTGGGCATGGAGGGGGCGTCGCCCGCCTGGAGACGCGGGGTTTGTGATTGGCCCAGACGCCAGGCCATGGGGGAGGAGCGCGTGGCGAGGGCTGGTAGGCTCCGCCCATTCACCTCGGTGGTTACGGTGGTGTCAAAGGTCGTTTCTAGAGTACTGTGAAGACGGAAAGACAGAGAGTATGATGGCGTTACCTCTGGCTCATGAACACAACATGAAAAATATGAAAATCCCCAAAGCTATGGAGAATACTCGACTCTGATTGGCCAGCTGCAGCCATATGTGGTCCGATATTTCCCAATTTCTCAATTTTGACTGTTATTATTAATATTATGAATAAACAACTGTTGCTATGGACAGTTACTTCATGCCTGATAGACGACTTCATGCAGAAAAGTCTGGTCTAGTTATACAGTGACACCTGCTGGAGCCGAGATGTCATTACATCACCTAACTCTGAATTTATTCGGGGAACATGAGACATTTGACCATCGCCGTGTAAATAAAAACAACGAGAGGAAAACAACAGCGGCAGCAAGGAGGTAAAGTATAACATGTAGGCTAGCTGAAATGTTACTAATATGCCTTGACATTATTTTATTATTTTATTTTATAAACTGTTTTAGTGAAGACCTGAAGGCTTAAATTAATTTCTAATAAAGGGCTCCCCATAAACTGATGTCTTGATGACCAGCTAGTCTGAGACAACATTATGACAGTACAAGTAGAAGTTAAAATCTGAGATTCAAGATTTCAAGATTCAAGATTTATTCGTCACATGCATGAATGTACAGGTACAGCAGCAGTGAAATGTAACTGCAACAACTCCAGCACTGTGCAAGTAAAAAATAAAAATAACAAATAAAAATAATAATAATAATGATAATGATAATAATCATAAAAAAAGAAATAAAATAAAATAAAGATAAAATAGAAATAAATAGATAAAATAGAAAGAATAGAAAGAATATATGACATTCCTATATACAATGAACGACTGATGGATATTTAACATAAATAAATTTATTTCAAAGCGGTTAAGGTGCGATTTGAGCTTGTTTTTGGATCAGATGTTTCAGTGCAAAAGCGACAGTCGCTATCAACTTTTTGGAAGCCTCAGTGAGGACGGACGTGGCAAATCTGCCCGCAAATGCACCAAAATCACACGTCCGACACAGTGAAGCCGTCACACCGAGTGCATTGCTGTGTGAAGGACAGATCGCTCTGGCGGAAAGCTCCGACGTGTTGGCACAACAACGCTGTCGACATCAGCTGCGTGCCACTCCCCTTAAATCACTCGCTGCTGCGGCTGCTGCTCGAGCTGCTCTGTACTTGTGTGACCTTCCTAAAGTGCTGCTTCTTCCAGTTTGTTAACTTGAGAGAGGAGAGAGAGGAAGACGAAGGCTCCCGTGAGGATTTATGTCAGACCATCACGGTCCATCACATGGAGCGAGGAGGGGGGAGATAGACTGGAAGGAGCTGCGTCCCACTGCCAGGCGAAGTCCACAGAAAACTTTTTGGAAAGTAAAACCTTTC
Organism: Myripristis murdjan; assembly: GCF_902150065.1. Classification (NCBI taxonomy): domain Eukaryota; kingdom Metazoa; phylum Chordata; class Actinopteri; order Holocentriformes; family Holocentridae; genus Myripristis; species Myripristis murdjan. The sequence continues at coordinate 22,478,316 of NC_044002.1, read as the reverse complement.
AGAGTGTTTCCATCAGCTGAGTTGAAGCAAATAAAAAAATAAAAATGCTCCTGAATGACAGGAAAAACACGGGTGTTGGGGAGGTTGTTCTTTTTTGTGAGCTAAAATTGTCCATATTTCATACTTTTAACAAATCCGACACAGAATAACGTGATACAGTATCTCTACAGCTATTAGAGACTGAAATTTAATGCATTTTTTGGACAAATCATCCTCTTCTTATTCAAATCATCCATGCAGGCCTTTTATCTTTAGGCCTTAATAATATAGAATATGGTCATTAATTACATGATTGCATGAGCTGTAATTTTAACACTTTGCTTTAGGCTAGACAGCAAGGTGCTGCTGTGATAAATCTGACCAGGCACTTTCTGTCCACAGAAGCTAAAACAGGCAAAGTACGGCGATTTTCTTGGATTTCTCTCCTCAGGTAAGTAGGAGAGGTAAGTCGAAACTCAGATGTGTCACTATAACGGCAGCGTGACATGAGAAACATGAGAAATGTTGACTGACACAGAGGAATTTGGACAAAAATGAATTAAAAAAAAGCTTATTTTAATGTCTTTTATGGCTTGATATTTATCAATCTGGATCTGCAGATACTCTGGGATACACCGAGAAATAGCCACACAAACACGATAGATAACTTTTTTAACTGGTTTCTAATAAGGTAATTCACATAAATAAGTAACTAACAAAAAAATAAAAAATACTTGGATGGAAATGAGAGTACAGAGAGAGATAGAGAGAGAGAGAAAGCCAGAGTCAGAATAAGTAAGACGCTGGCAAATGAAAGGAGCCCCGACAGAGAATTAAACCTAATGGAGAGAGACTGAACAGCCCTGACTGGTTTGAGCAGGAACCATCCCCCAAAAAAAAAAAAAAAAAAAAAAAAAAAAGTAGTCATCCAACCTGCAAATGTCCTCCATTGGCACTGCAACACCCACTGCGGCCTTTCTCTTTCTTTCTTTCTTTCCTTTCTTTCTGTGTTTCTTTGCCGTGCCAGACTTTTTCTTTTTCTTTTTCTTTTTCTTTGCACCGAAGCGGACACCAAATTCAAATTCTCCAATCAGCTCCTTTCAGAGGTGAAGCGGCGGCCCAGCAGGAGTGCAGAAGCAGCAGCGGCGGCAGCAGCCATGCATTAAAAATGTGAGTCTGCTACCTCGACCACAGTGCTTTAGTACATCTGTAGATTGTGACACCAAGGACACACATACAACATTCACACAGGCAGGGCTTACACAAAGGCTGCAGCCTGGAGAAGCACTGCACACACACACACACACACACACACAGGAAAGCAAAGCAAAGACAGCAGTGGTACCTCACTTGAGCTCTCTCTGCTGGGAGGAAGAGTGCACTGCATTCACAATGATGAGTGGAAGGGAGAGAGAGAGAGAGAGAGAAAAAAAAAAACAATAAAAAAAAAAAAAATAAAAAAAAACACCTGACATGAAACCAGACAGCTGCTCTGATTTGTTTCTTTGAGCGTAACCAGTTAATGCGCATTCCGGTTGTAAACACGATTTAAACGCCGTGTTCTCTTACATGTAATGCACATTACCATGGAAACAGGTCGAACCCGTGCATGCAAACACCCTAACCTGAGAGGATGAGGGGTTTCGATGCTTCAGGGGACCCCGCTAATGACGGTGCACACAAGTAAGCACGTTCAATTAACCGATTTTAAATCTTTGCATGTAAGCCGGATAATAATAATAATAATAATAATAATAATAATAATAATAATAATGGAAGTGGAGAGAAGTGAATATCTAGAAATTAATTTACGGCTCGCTAATTTAACTTCACCTCGTCTCCAAGCGGCGGGGAGAGAGAAGGAGAAGAGAGAGAGAGAGATAAACCGGGAGAGACGGTGTGTGTAGGTGTCGGGTTAAACGAGCAGCAGCTACTGATTTATTTTACACATTTAATAGGCACAGTTTCCTCTGATACCTCCATACCTTAGCAGGACGGATGGTTATATTACAGAAATGCACCGCACTGTGATATGGTGTAGTTAAATAAAACGGCACACACAAGCTTTTAAATATATTGCAAAAACATAAAAAGAAAGGTGCTATGGTTATGAATTTTTAAGCATCAGTAAATTCTTCTCAGTCGCCAAAATAAATAAATCAAAAAGGGGAAAGAGACGGTCCTCTGGTCCTAATTGATTTCTTGGTCAAAGGCACAACAGCGCCCTCTTCCTGTTTGGTGCCGTAAAGCAGCCCCGTCAGGTTTCCCCGTGGAGCCTGGCACGTGACGTAAACCTCGATGTAGAGGCTGGAGGAGGCTGCCAATCGTCTTGGCAACGGCGGTGCCTGTTTACGGTAATTAAACGAACGCCTCAACATTAATGTAGCGGTCATGATTTCTTGATGTCGACGCGCTATAAATAGGACCTTTAAAATAGCACGTATGATTTTGGCTTCTTTTAGTGCGTTTTTTTTTTTTTTTTGGGGCACATTTTTCATTTTTCTTCGATGGTTCAAAGCGAAGGGAGATAACATGTGACAGAGTTAACATGTGGGCTTGAATTTGAACCACACACAAAATACACACTTGAGAAAATGGAGCCAGCAGGACGCTCGCAGTTTGAATATTTTTGACACACAGACACACACTGGACGTACTTTACCTCAGAAGTCATCCTGTGTCTCTGTGCTGCAAACTGACTGATGAAGCAGAACTACAGTAAAAATACAACTTTAAAGAGATTGGGGGACGATTCTGTGTGAATTTAAAAACTCAGCGGGACATGAATCTGTGTTGCTGAGCAAATATATACATATATAGTTGAGGGCCTTATGGCAAAATAGATAGATAGATAGATAGATAGATAGATAGATTTTTTATTGTCATTGCACAATCATATACGTATAATAATGCAACGAAATTAGGGCTCAGTCCTTTCGGTGCAGGGGAGAATAGAAAGCATTGTGCATTCTGCTAGTTGAATAGCCAAGTCCAGTAATAGATGGCTGCAGCCATGTCTCTGATATCAGAAAAAATGTAACAGTCACAGAAACACTTGTTGGATGTGCAAGCACAGTTCGTCATCCTGTGTTCGCCATTGACCTGGCGCTGGAAAATGCTGGGAGGCGGCGGCCCAAAGGGCTGTCCTTTCAGCCGTGTCAACGCACCGGCCCTGCAGCCTCGGCGTCCTCCGGAATGTCCTGGCAGCGACGAAAGTCCGGTGAAATTGGCATCCAGCAGCGCAATCCCAAGCTCAAAAGGTCCTGATAACTGTTGTTTCCTTTGCTTGTTTACGTTTCCTCCTGGACTTGTCACTGGGAAGAACTATCCACAGAGACCCCGGTGTTCTAACGGCGTCCTCCGGAATGTCCTGGTAGCGATGAAAGTCCGGCGAAAAAGGTACCTCGCAGCACAATCCCAAGCTCAAAAGGTGCTGACGACTGTACGCGTACATTGCCCAACATAAGGTGGTGTTTTAAGCTAAAAACACAACCGTTCACACATACAAAAACATATAATACGGCACCGAGAGTGGAGAGCTGTAGCCGCTGCGTCTATGCGCGCTGCCATGGCAACCACAAACCCACAAATAAGGGTAATTTCGCGCAAATTCATCTACAAGCGGCAAATTTGGATCAAAATGACAAATGTAAGTGTTTTTATGGGTTTCCCATGCTCAAAAAAGGTAAAATAGACATCAAGATTGTATTTGTATCTCATCTGGTTCAAAAGTTATAGCCGAATCCCTTTTTCAGGCGGCGGCCATATTGGATTTGGCCGCCATCTTGGCCTCAGGGGTCTCTGGCTCGGGCGCCCTGGCTGAATCACTTCAGTATGCCTTCAGCTACATCTGTGCCAAATTTGGCGCTTGTAGATTAATTTGCGTGAACTTTGTCATAAGGCCCCTAACTATTCCAATACTCGACTAAATCCTCTTTATGGATCTTCTGTCCATGTTGTTTCTGCTGCATTTATTTAATCTTTTGCTCGCAAGATTTTTTGTCCAAGCCCCATGTGGGTTTACTTCACCTGTACTGATTTCTTATGCTTCTTTTAATGTGAATTTTTTTTTTTTTTTCCATAATTGAATTTGATCATTGTTAGCGGCAAGCAACTTAGCTAAACTAACTTTAGTCACCCTCACAAATGATCATTTTCATTCTTTATTAGATTTGAAGATGTTTGTTTTTTCTTTATCGTTTCATCACTGTGGTCTATCATCATCTAAATGGACTAAACAGAAATTAAACAAAGCTAACGGCTAACCTAACGGCTTAGCTTAACCAAACTTAGCCTAAGCTAACTCATCGAACGTTTTAAATCACTCATACTTATTAATTTCTCTTCTTGTGCTTTTTCCATAACTGTTTTTGATGATCATTTTTGCGTTACTACTTCATTTTTTTACATTTTTAGCATTGTATGACGTTAAAACAGAAACAAAATTGCCTGTTTTAATAAACGTACAGCTAAGCTAAGCTAACTGAAGCTAATAACATTAAGTTAAATTAAGCAAGGTGAGCTAACTTTTCACCTTATCACTACAGACATTTTTATTTCTTTTCTTTAGGCAACTTTAATTATTGGGCATGCATGCACGCTGAGCAAATATGTGTGTGTGTGTGTGTGTGTGTGTGTGTGTGTGTGTGTGTGTGTGTGTGTGTGTGTGTGTGTGTGTGTGTCCTGCATCTTTAAATGAAATGGCCATTGGACAGTTTCTTCATTTGTGATGCTTCTGTATTGATGTGTATCTGTCTCTGTCCTGAGGGCGGAGGCTGGGATGTGTGTCTGTCTCAGCCTCTCATATCTGCCACTTCACACACACACACACCCACACACACACACACACACACAAGCACAAACATGAAGATTGCATCCCAATAACAGTCGATTTCTTGGGAACTTGTTGCCTGTGGGAAGGTGAGCGGCCGTGAGGAGTGTTTCTGCACACACAAACTCACATCTACACACACACACACACACACACGCACAAACACACACACTAAGATCAATAAGCCTGGATGAAAGAGAGAGATAATTCTTTCAAAATCAAGCAAAATAAAGCCACAGAGGCAGCGGGGCTCAGGCTGCACGACAACAGCAAAGATGCACATGAATGATAATTAAAGATGCACAGTCTTGTTTTTGATAATCGTTATGATGATCCGGTTATTTTTCTCCATTTCGCTGCTCTGTTATTTTTTCTCTTTGGGTTTGTGGGACAGAAACGTTCCCCACAAAGTGCCACCGCCTTGTTTTGTGTGTGTGTGTAAAGTGTGTGTTAATCATTGTGTGTGTGTGTGTGTGTAGGAGGGGGGTGGCACTGCTAGTGGAGAGTGTTATAAGCTATTAGGTTGACGGGTCTGTCGGATTAATTGCTCAGCACCATCACGATGCTGATCTGAAGCCGCTGAAGCCTGAAAAACCTGACCTTGACCCCCGAGCAGAATCACTTTCCATCGTCTGCCGTGCGCCGGAAAATCATTTTTTTTTTCCAAGACATCATCTCATCTCGTCCCCCTGGATCATTTTCTCCCCCCTCTGCTCACAAAAAAACACTCAGGGATTGACAACCGTGCCTCTGACCTTTGCATTCCTCACTGTTCACTGCTTGTAATTTCGGTGATTTTCGATTTTAAGGCTTATTCTACCGTTGCAAGCTGCCCTCCCTCCCTGCATGGAAGCCGAATGCCTGAGATGCAAATGCAAAAATGCAAAAACAGCGGCTCACCTCTGAACAGCACGGATGCGCTCGCCGGATTGGACCAGCGGCTACCTCCTCGATTCCAGAGCAATGAATAATTTAGCCTGCCCGGTTTTCCCCCCCTTCCCCGCGCGCGCTCCAAAGTGTAAACACAAAATAAACGAAACGCCGACCGGGGCGAGGCGATAATGTTCAGAGTTTCACCCCCGCGCTCGCTGAATCGCCCCCACGGGACGCGGCGGGAATCCCGAGAGTCTTTCCCTTTTTCATTTTCTGTGCCGGGTTTGCCCTCGAAGATAAACAGGAGACGTTTTCGTTGCTGCCACGTGTCAATCAATACCATTTTTCATTGTCTGGGCTGAAAAAAATGACTAGTGGGAAATTAAATGTGTTTTTTTTTTTTGGATCGATACAGATTATCTGCAGAAAGTGAGGTATGTTGGGGCCGGTGGTGGATGAGTTTGAACTGGGCTGAACAGGAACACTGCAAAAACGCAAAATCTTACCAAGATTATTTGTCTTATTTCAAGTCAAAAATGTTTCATTACTAGTCAAAATATCTCATTACACTTAAAATAAGACATGATCACCTCAGAAGTAACTTGTAAGTTTTTAGACAATTTTCACTTGTTTCAAGTGAAAATTTGCTTGAAACAAGTGAAAATTTGCTTGTTTCATTGGCAAAATTTGCCAGTGGAAAAAGTGAAAATTCACTTGAAATAAGGAAAAAATTGGCTAGAAACAAGAAACAAATTTTGCCAATGAAACAAGCAAATTTTCACTTGTTTCAAGCAAATTTTCACTTGAAACAAGAGACAATTGTCTAAAAACAAGTTACTTCTGAGGTGATCATGTCTTATTTTAAGTGTAATGAGATATTTTGACTAGGAATAAGACATTTTTCACTTGAAATAAGACAAATAATCTTGGTAAGATTTTGAGTTTTTGCAGTGAAGTTGCACCAAAGGAAAAGTGCAGCAGGGAAAGCGAGTGCGCTGCCTAAACCACAGTAACACAGTACGTGCAAAGGGGCCTCTTCATCGGGGTCGATGATTTTTAGGCGACAGGAAACTCGGCCGCCATCGAGCTGGTCCCGGACGAGACGCGCCTCACTGCAGACCGGGCTCAGCTTCCATTTCAGCGTGCACGATCCAAAACCTTTGACGGGGTGGGGGGAACGTGAACACCGACCCAAATTGAACACCGGTGAAATATCAGCGCCTTAATCACCTCGATGCCGTGCTCATCACTAATCTGGTGACAGGAGGAGTATTTGATCCTTTTAGAGGTTTGTCATTTCTGTCTCAGTGAAATCTAAACCGGCAAAAAAGAAAAAAAGTGCTGCAGTAAATCGATGAGTAAATTGGATTGAACTGAGTTATTGCTCGGCTCAGTGCTCGTTGGTCAACGGCAGCTCTCATGCAGTCATTATTCTGAATAATGACCGCATGAATATCGGATCATCAAGTCAGTTTGACCCTACAAAGAAAGTCCGTTAGCCAAGCTCTTTAACACTGACACCAAAGCCGAAAAGTCTTTACGACATGGATTTTACTTTGAATTATTTAAGAAACATGAAATACAGTTGTCCCTCGCTATAATGCGGTTCACCTTTCACGCCCTTGCAGTTTCGCAGATTTTTTTTAGTGCAATTTTGCATGCTTTTTTTTTTTTTTTTTTTTTTACAGCGCATTGTGTTCTGCGTCCTGATTGGCTAAAGGACTGTAGACCATTGTCAATCAATCTCCTCCGTGCCGTGTCTCCTGTACAGTACAGAATGCATTCATTCCATAATACTGGACTTATTTTTCTACGAAGGTTTGAACTTTGAGAGTTTAAACAAGAGAGAAAAGTGAGAAAATGTTAATGCCTGTCTGAGAAAAGTGTATAAAGTGTGTAGTGAGGGGTTTTACAGCCTTAAAACATCTAGAATAATTGTAAAAAATAAAGCTGACTACTTCGCGGATTTCGCCTATTGCGGGTTATTTTTAGAACGTAACTCCCGCGATAAACGAGGGAAAACTGTATTTGCTTCGTGGTTGGCGGCTGAAGTATAGAATCAACAGAAAAGAGACAAAACCCAGAAGAAAACAACAAGGACATCAAGGAAGAGGGCAGAATATAAACGTGTTAAGCCATCTTGAGTCTTGAGAGTCTAATAAAAGCTGCACATAATTAACATTTTGTGTGAAATGACTGCCTTCTTTCGTAGCCGTGTGATAAGGGGGACGACGTGCAGCCAGCTGGTCATTATCACAAAATAAACCAACACATGATCACCGTGTTGGAGGTTAATTTTGCGATGATGACCAGCTGGCTGCACGTTACCCCTTACTTACAATATTTAAATTTGGAGTTTCCTGATTTCCTTTTTTTTCCATAATTTTTAAAGCATTTCTGGTGGATAAAAACACTGAATTCAACTGCAGCAGGTGTGAAAAAGTAATTTTGACATTCACCTGCTGTTTCTTGACATTAATAAGGACACATCTCGGACAACTTCTATAAAATATTATTAAAATATGCTTTAAAGATGCTCCAGTTTTGTTGCAGCTTTGATGGGGACTGACGGAAAAAGTCACATTTCGACGCCTGTTAGGCCGCCAAAAGGTGTAACACACACACACACACACACTGACCCTATCTCCATTCTGCTCAATCCACAGCATTTCAGAGAGAAATGTCTGTGTCGGCTGGAGGGCAGATGCAGGACGGAGGATTTTTTTTTTTTTTTTTTTCGGCGGAGAATCCCTCGGAGCGACCAAAGAAGAAGAAGAGAGAGTGATGAATATGACAGCGGTGTGCGTCCGAGCGTGGCGGTGATTAATTGCTCAGAAGGTGGAGGTGGAGGCGGCTTCGCGGCGATTACAGCCGTTTCTTATCCGAGAGAGAGAGATTAGGACACTCGTTATGGACCGAGCTGATCTGCATAATCGCTCACTTACAGAATATAAATACTCGTGTAAAAATACACACACGTGAACACACACACACATCACATTTCCCATTAAATCTAGTGGTTCTAACTTCTAACGCACACAATAATAATCCACTGCCATTTTGGACCAGTTCTTGCTGCATTGCTCCACCTCTCCAACTCTGGACACACACACACTCACACACACACATGCAGACATGCTATACGCAATGCTGATGTGGAGGTAAGATGATGCATTTTCCATTTCTTTCATGCTGACTGCACGGCTGCCGCTGATGAATGGGCACGGGGGCCGGCGATCGCGGACCAATCGAATCGCCGACGCCGTCCCCCGCGGGTCCCATCGGATTAAACGCGGTGGAAAGACAATGCCGCTCTATTGATCGCGCCTGGCCGAGACTCCTCCGAGGAGGGAAAGTGAAAAATAAACACACACACACACATACACACCACCACCACCGCCACCGCCGCCGCCGCGTGCACACACACAGACTGCCATCTGTCACGGCTGTCGGCAGCCTGGCCACCATCTTCCTGTGTAAATGGGGCAAAACACACAAAATAATACAGTGAGGGAGATCATTTTGTCTTCGCCCGAGTCGCGGCCGCTTCGCCGTGTGACGCCGGACGCTCAGAGTCAAGTCTTTTGAGGCGTCGGCTGTCCGTCATCCCTCCGTCTCATTACACGTGTGCCAGCTGGTGAAACAGGTTTTTAATCAAATCCAGGAGGAAGACGGAGCGCTGCTAGAGGGAACATCATGAACGGCTGGAGATCCTCGTTGGATCCGCTGAAGATATCAAGACTTGCCAAGACTTGACAATGGGTGTGCAAAAAAAAAGAGAAATGAATTAATAATAAAACGACTTGGTTAACGTGTGCCAGGACGTTAAGCTGTGATCACACACACAACCTGCCTGCGCCGTATTTTTTTCCTCCAATTATTTTCAAAGGGGTTTCGGTCGCAACAGGTGTGCGTCTCCTGTGCGCGCCTGGAGTCTTGGCTCGGCCGGTTACTGAGGCGCTCCAAGCTGAAAACGTCTCAACTCATTCAGCTGCGACGCTCGTTTTTTTTTTTTTTTTTTTTTGGAAATTGGCGACACGCAGGCGGAGCTCTTCTTGGACGAGGCGGTGAAACTCGTGCGTGCCGGGAAGCTGCTATAATTGGCCTTATAGTTCATGTCTCTTGTAGTATCCAATGTATGCTAGAGTTCAATGTTTCTTGTATTATTCAGAACAGCTTGGCTGCTAGCAGAGGGCAGATAAAGCTGGAGCCAGATGTACTTTCTCTATCTTGTTATTTAGGTCTGTTGCATTAGATACACGCCCAGTCAACATCCACACACATAGCATAGCACATTCCAGCAACAAGGCATGGACAGTGGTTGGCCTGTCCATGTCCGGGTAACTGGCCAATTATTCTCGGTTGTGTTTAACACTGCATTTACACTGCCAATGTAATGTGACCCAATTCCGATTTTTTGCTCTTATGTGGCACAGATCGGATATGCTCGCTGACAGTGTAATCAGGAAAAAGACGCATGCATTCGGATATTTTGAGATCGGATACAGGCCCCATTCATATGTGGAAATAAATCAGATATGTATCGGATATGTGCCAATGCGACCGCCGTGTAAACAGGCTGATCGGATTTTCTTACACGTTGCGTCTCTAACGTCATCAAATCTGCGACCAATTAGCTTATTTTGCCGCATAAATAGCGAACACGCGGTAAACGACAGACTGAACATGGAGGCTAACCTGCAGAGAAAGATGAGAGATGAGGAGGAAAATTCGGCACAGTGGTCAGTTGAAGAGGTCAGATGTCTTCTCAGTCTTTGGGGAGAGGAGAAAATTCAGGAGAAAATAAAAGGGACCTACAGAAATAAAGCCGTGTTCCAAGGCATGCGCGATGTTTCAGATGTTGTAGGCAAGTGTAATCGCGTGAATCAGATATGGGTCACTTGATAAAATACGTGTAACCGCACAGTAAAAAAAATCGGATTCAGGCAGCAAATCCGATCTGGGCATCAAGACTTGCAATGCAAATGCAGCCTTAGTCCAACCTCTGTACGGGGCAGGCCCAAGCCCAAGAACATAAATGTGTATCATTTCCAAATATCGGGGCTCATTCTGACTGAGATCCTGCGGGAGCTCTGTCACACTGAGACCAGCACTGCTTTGCTTTATATGTGACCATAATAAATATTGCATCAGAAAATTGAAGACTGACTCCGGTCTGTTCCTGGGCTTTCAACAAAAGAATCGGGAGCTAACAAAGCCGTATCGTCTGTTTGAAAATGGGCGAAACGCAGACATTTTCCACAGCTGCATATTGCTATTCAGGGTCGTACGGCTTTAAAACCTGCAGATTTTGAGGCTACAGGAACATTTCTAATGCAAAGCTAAAAGCACAATTCAGTGAGTAAATTCAATTAAATTCTGTTATGACACTTAGAGTTTCTTGTTTCAGGTTTTATGTTCAGTTTTTCTACACTAATCCACACAGAAAGCGCAGGAGCCGAGACTCGAACCCAGGACCTTCTGCCATCGACTTCTCTTATCCATTTTTAAATTTTTTTTTTTAACATGTAATCTGCTTTGTTACTTCAGATTATCTGGTGACACTAATTAGACATAAATATCATGCAAGTTTTTCAACAGAAATTCAGAAAATCAGCAGGATTCCCACTCTGTCAAATGTCCAAATTCCTGGACTTTTCTGTGGCTAAAACGTTGAATTTCAATGACCCATATAAGTATAGCATGATTTTTTTTTTTTCTTGACCAGTATTTTAAACACATTTCAGATTCAGAGGTCTTATTAAAGTTTGATTTTCTGTTTTATTCTGCGGGGGGAAGTGAATATAACATGAACCCAGTGGAAAATAAATATTACATTTGCTGCATAATTAGTCACTGATTTTTTTTTTTTTTTTTTTTTTTTTTGAGGCTGGAAAAAAAAAAAAAAATCCCCAAATTAATTCCCTGAGCTTTTTTCCCCTGAGCTTCTGGAAGAGACTTTTCAAAATTCCATGACTTTCCAGGAGTCCCATGACCTGAATGATGCTCACAGGGAGCAGCTGAAGGTGTGGGCGTCTGGAAAAAAAATAAATAAATAAATAAAATAAATAAATAAATAAAAAGAAAAGAAAAAAAAAAAAAAAAAAAAAAAAAAAACAGTGGCAGCTGAGTCAGAGCCGCTTTGGCCTGGAGTTGATTTATTTCTAAATCAGGGTCCAAAACTGAAATTGCATGATCCACGGAGGAGCCGGGAGGGGGGGTCGAGTCCGCGAAGCCAAGTTTCAACCGAGCGGGGGGGGGGGGGGGGAATGCTGCAGCAGTGGCCAGACCCAACGTGCACACGAATGCAAATCCAACGCCAGCGTAAGCAAAAATATACGGGCAAACTGCCTCGGGTGTTGTTTTTTAAATTCGGGTTATGGTTTATCATGTCAATTAAACACACGACCGACTCAAATCCAGGTGTTTTTCGGTGTCACGTCACAACCCTCGGCAATCGAAACGGGTCTGAACTGATGTGAAAATGCTGTTTGACTGTGTCTTATGAGAGGACGATACTCGCGACTCGCATTACCCAGGATGCCTCTGATGCGGCAGGAACAGGCTGTGAGACGGGGAGACTGGCCACGGGCTGCTCTTGTGCTCTTGTGCAATGAATCACCGCTTGTGTTCCTTACAGCGGCGGGAGACGCCTCGGCTCTGTGAGTGGAAGTTCGCTGGATCGAGTCCAGCACCGGCTGATAAAATCTGGACGGAGGGGCGTGAAGAGGAAATATCATCCTGCCGCAGTCCCAAGGCTGAAATTTCTCTCTCTCTCTCTTTCTTTCTCTCTGTTGTTGTCCCCTTGTCTGTGTGTGCACGCTCTAATACACACACACAAAGACACACACCCTCTCCCGCTCGCTTCCCACACAGTTTCACGTTGAGTTTCTCGCACTTTGTCTTTATTTTAGCGCCTCTGCAATGAAACTAAACTTGATTTTGACACTTAAAGCAGCCCGATTACACTCAAAAACTCAAAAAAAAAACACAGATCTGAGTCCAGTTCTTCCCACTCCTCCCACACTTTAAAACGACTTTCCATGACTTGGATGTTGAATTTCTACGACCTATACACTCCTAACATGTTTTTTTTTTTTTACATGACCAAAATTTAAAACCCACTTCTTAATATTTTAAGTTAATAGTTTAATATTCTGTTTTTCTCTGCAGGGGAAGTGAACGTAACGTGAACAAAATGGAAAATAAATACATTTAGTGAATAATTGTTCCTTGTCTCAAGAATTCCCTGACTTTCCCTGTTTGGAATGGACTGCACCGTGTGTGTGTGTGCATATGTGTGTGTGTGTGTGTGTGTGTGTGTGTGTGTGCTCCCACCTGTGGCTGATCTGCGTCCCCCGCAGGCTCGACATGGTCTCTTCCAGGTTCTGCCGCAGGTCGGCGATGTTCTTCACCGTGCGCATGCGTCTCGTCTCGGGGTCTTCTCCTGCAAACACACACACACACACACACACACAGCGTTACAGCATTTACTGACACACACACACACACACACACACATACACTGTCATACCCACAAACCCTGTATGCGGATGTAGCAGATGCATGCATGTTGACCTTTGTGCAGTTTGGGGCTTTATTCAAGCCTCACTGACGTTTCCCCTCATGATGTCAAGCTGCAGAAAAACACATGAAATTAAATCTAAAGACGAGAATATGCAGCGAAAACAGCTGCACGCCGAGGAGAAGTGGTTTGGATGGCGGTTTTAAATTATTCCTACTTGGTCAAAAGGCAGATTCTGATCCTATCTTACATAATTTTGTCTTATCTTGTCTTAGCGCCCACAAACAAACACACACCCACAATGAGATTTGACGAGGACATCTGACATATTTCAGTGAATATCTGAGCAGGAGGGGGGAGTGTGTGTGTGTGTGTGTGTGTGTGAGTGTGTGTGTGTTTGGGTTAGGGTGCAGCCGGCATGATTTCATCCCAATTTGAGAGCCGTCCAACAGTAAATGTGCCCGTCAGCCAAACAGGCTGAACTCTGCAGCTCCGTTACTGAGGAAAGTGGATCATTTTTTTTTCTTCTTCTTCTCCTTCTTCTTCTTCTTTTTTTTTTTTTTTTTTTTTTTGCAGTATTGACATTTTTCCTGGAGGCGCACACACACAGAGATGTCGTGCCATGACACCGCGCACGCCGTCAGTTAGCTCGGGACACAATCGTGCCTGCGAAAGCAAACTGTGTCAGAGCTGCTGTGCGTCTCTGTCAGCCGAGCAGAGCCACTCCGGCCCACCACCATCCCCACCCCCCCACCTCCACCCCTCCACCTTCCAGCTGCTGTGAAAGCACTTCATATGTTTCCCTGCGCCTCATTTGCGGATGAAGTGCTCCTTTTACTGATGCATTAGTCCCATTGTGAGCGAGGGCTGCTAATAAGCGCGGGTGAGCAGCGTTTCGGAGCCGCGAGCTGCGGGCGCTCACCAAAGTCTCTGCTTGTCTGCTCCAATTAAGCCTCTCTGTGCGCCTGTCAAGCTAGCCCATAGCTGCAGGCGTGCACCACAGAATGGGTAATTAACAAGTGGCATGAGACACAGAATGGATGCCGGTCACACTGGTTTCCAGTTTTAAGGTGCTTTCAGAGGGAGGCTGTCTCCGTGCGGCGCGGGTTGAATGAGCCACAATGAGAGGATAATGCGGCGCGATGCGAAGACGAGCGCGAGACGGGGAGCTGCTGTCATCGCTGTGATTGGAGCGGCGGCGGCGGCGGCGGCGGCCTGGATGTGAGAAGAGCCGGCTGATGACAGGAAGGTTGCAAGTTTGTAAATTCCCCCGCTGGACAAACAGGGGGAAGTTTAGGTGCCAGAGAGAAATTAACATTTTCTCCTCTGTCAACAACGACCACAAAGGAGCTCGGGGGGCAAAGCACTTAACCCCAAACTGCTGCGGAGCCGAGAGCAGAGGAAGAGGACTGTGTTTGTGCAGCTCAGGTGTGAATGTGCTCATCTGCATGGAGTGATTCGGTGCTGATAAAGAATGAAAAAAAAAAAAAAAAAAAAACGCCCAGCCAATTTCTCCTGGACGAACACAGTTAACAAAAATAAATAAATAAATTAAAAAAAAAAAAAAAAAAAAAAAAAAAAAAAAATCCATTTCGGTGTTGACCTCAAGGCCTCAGACTGAGCTTTCCAGAAAAAAAAAAAAAAAAAAAAAAAAACGCCCAGCCAATCTCCCCTGGATGAACACAGTTAACAAAAAAAAAAAAAAAAAAAAAAAAATTATTTCGGTGTTGACCTCAAGGCCTCAGACTAAGCTTTCCAGAAAAAAAAAAAAAAAAAAATCCAAAAAAACACCCAGCCAATCTCCCCTGGACGAACACAGTTAACAAAAAAAAAAAAAAAAAAAAAAAAAAAAAAATCCATTTCGGTGTTGACCTCAAGGCCTCAGACTGAGCTTTCCAGAAAAAAAAAAAAAAAAAAAAAAAAAAAAAAATCTGCACAGACTGAACAAAATTCATCCACATGAAAATTCACATGCAGGATGGGGCTTCAAACTATTTTTTTTTTTTTTCACTGTGGCATTTTACAACACCTAGACAGTGCCCAACTATGTGGTTAATTTTCATTGCATAAACACACCAATGCTACTCCTTGAATACTGTTGAATACAGTCCCTTTATTCTTCAAGACAAAATAAATAAATAAATAAAAAAAGCACAGGAAGTTGCCTTGGTGACAGCATACAGGCCGACATACACCATAAACATCATACATAATGCCTTAAATATATAAATATATACTGGCACACGGAAGCGACGGCGCTGATCAGTGCAGGAAACGCAGCAGACAGAGGACGACATGCATCATCATTACTGCACGGAAACGTCCTTCCTCCTCTTCTCATGTCTTGAATGTAATTGAGGGATGACGCGCTCCTCCTGCTCCTCTGTTCGACAAGCCTCAGACGGATGCAGTCCTTTTCGAAAACTCATTGAACAAACTGGAAAACAATAAGAACTTGGGGCCAATCCCATTTCTTATTTTCACCCCTACCCCTGTTTTTCGAGTGCCACTTGCCCCTTGCGACAAAGTTACAAGGGGTAGGGGTTGAAAATACTCCCCTATGAAACGGGACAACCCTTCATCCCCGGAAACGTCATCATTAGTCATCAGTGACGTTGTAAACAGACGTGACGATTTTTTTTTTTTTTTTGCCGGTAAATCTCAATCTCTCAGCTGTGGTAATCTCTCTTGTGTGGGCTGTTGGCGTCTTTTTGCGGTTGTCAATAGCGAATCGGAAGAATGTAAGGAGATAAGGACGCCCCTCAGCCGTTGTAAAATCACTGTAACCCGCGGCTTCTCGGGGCTTATTGTTTAATTCGACGCCTGGGAGCGCCGGTCAATCAGCTTGAGGTGTGAATGCACTGCAAAAAGTCCAAATCTTACCAAGAATATTTGTCTTATTTCAAGTAAAACTGTCTTATTTTTAGTCAAAATATCTCATTACACTTAAAATAAGACATGATCACCTAAGAAATAACTTGTTTTTAGACGATTTTCACTTGAAGAAACAAATTTTGCCAATGAAACAAACAAATTTCCAGTTATTTCTGCAGTGATCATGTCTTATTTTAAGTGTAATGAGATATTTTGACAGGAAATAAGACATTTTTACTTGAAATAAGACAAATATTCTTGGTAAGATTTGGACTTTTTGCAGTGTGATAGAGCGTAAACAAGTTTTGCTGTAGTTAGCCCGACGTTAGCCACACAACATGCTAGCCAGCTGGTGTAGTGGTGTAACGTCAAACAGACAATCGCCGACTTTATCGAGAATCGGGACATCCCTACCCCAAAACGGAGGGGTAGGGGCAAATGGTAGGGTTTATTGTTTATTGTTTATTAGGATCCCCATTAGCTTTTGTCAAGACAAAAGCTAGTCTTCCTGGGGTCCGTCACAAAAATAAAAACATTACATAAACCATCATTTAACGATTCAGCAATCACCCGTCTTCTACATAATTAACTAAAAATAGGAGAAAAAAAGAAAAAGATGCTACTGTAAATAAGACAGAATCAATTTGAAATACACCAAAATCACCTCTGGGGATTATTAGTACAGGCTTATTTGCATCAAGTGTTGTTTCAACTTTTTCTTGAAGCTAAATTTCGTACTAATATTCTTTATGTCATTAGACAATGAGTTCCATCCTGTTATAGCTCGATAGAGAACAGCAGATTTAAGTAGCTCTGTTCTTGGTTTAGGTGGTTCAGTATAACCTGAACTGGCTTGTCTAGTCATGTGGTTATGTGTATCGCGTGAGTATTCAACTTAAGGGGTGAATTGGGATTGGCCCCTTGTTCTTTTTTCCTGAAAAGCTGACGTCTTAAAGATACAAGGTTTTTTAACTGGATGCGGTTGGAGGACTGACCGACTGTTTGTCCCTGCAGTCGCTAATTCTGAATCAATACACTGCAAAAAGTCAAAATCTTACCAAGATTATTTGTCTTATTTCAAGTAAAAATGTCTTATTTCTAGTCAAAATATCTGATATCACATCTAATGAGATATTTTGACTAGAAATAAGACATTTTTACTTGAAATAAGACAAATATTCTTGGTAAGATTTGGACTTTTTGCAGTGTAGGAGCCATGTGTGGTTTGGCACTGAAACACGCACCAGACATGCACCTGGCCGGGCAGGTGTGCACCGAAAGAGACGAATCGGTGTGTCCAGATCAAGGATTTTACTTTGGAAAAGCCTCTGGAGCTCAAAAACCTCCACCGAGGCCCAGACTGATGAAACGTGTGCGGCTCCTCACGGCCGTTTGACCCGCCGCAGCCTCTCGACTGGAGGGGAAACCCTGAAACCAACTTCACCTTCTTCCACAAACTCACAGCCCTACAATGTTTGACTCTTCCCTTTTTCTTCCCTTTTTTTCTCTTTCTTCTGTTTCTCCTCCTCCTCTCCTCCCCTCTCTTCCACAGAGATCCAATTACAGTCCCATTATAAAGTGACACGAGGAGATTTGCCCCCGGAGCTTCCATCATGGACAGACACTCGGCGCAGCGTCGAGAGGCAGCCCCGGGCGTGTGTGTGCATTTATATGTTTTGCGCATGCAGGTGTGTGTGTGTGTGTGTGTGTGTACGAGCAATGCACTGAGGTAATGGTGTAGAGGGCTCACCTGCTGAGCTTCCAAACCAACACGTTACACCCAAACACACATTAGGATCTTTGGCTTGACAGAAACTGTTTTGGCGATTTGATTAAAAAACGATTTTCTTTCTTTGGAAAAAATTCAAACTCATTCAGCGCTTTGAGCCGATTCACGTGCAGAAACACGTTCCTCGTTTTGCGATGGATGCTGCCGCTTACACGACGTTAAAAAGATCCTCCTCGCTATTTCACCGGCGAGCGATGATGTCACCAGAAAAACGAGCCAATCAGACCGGGCCCCAGCTGTGCTGCCACATCTGGGTCTCGTCAAAGATAAACCAATCACGTGGAGTCTTAAATTTGCATAATCCATTGTTAATGCCAGGGGAAGAGGGCGGGGCCACTAACACTAGCAGCCAATCAGCAGCCAGTAGCTCACTGATGATGAATGAAATCTCCAAAAACATTCATTTGTCTTTTTAACCCCTTCAGACCTGCATTTTTTCTGCTGGGTACATTTTTTTTTTTAACTGATTCTGATTCCTCTCCAACATAAAAACAAAGTGGAAAAAACAAATTTTTTGCTAACTCATGTTTTTAATAGTATTTTTTC